>NC_069725.1:2257946-2267946 GCF_027358585.1 Pangasianodon hypophthalmus
ATCTATAGAACAAAAACAAAATTAGACACAGTAGGAATACAATCCTGTTTATGAAATACCTTATGAACAGGAGTTTATATTTTAAATAATAAATAAAAAGGAAATAAAAAGGATAAAACAACTGCAGCCTTTAGCAAAGTAATATTAAATATGCAATTTTTAGCAATATAATAAACTAATAAATAAAACTATATAAAAGTATACACATTGTGTTATACAGTATGTATGTATGTATGTATCAAACAATATGGTGCTTTAAATATGTATATAAATGAATAAATGTACAACAATATACACAATATACATTTTGAAACAAATGTGAACTCTAACATTAAATACGAAATGAATTCAAACAAAACAAAAGAAAGGTAATAAAAGCCAGCATTGATAACTGATCTGCTATCAGATCTCTGATTTACAACGATGTTTGTCATCACGTTCATTACAGATTTCTAACAAGTGTGCGTGAAGCAGAATGACAGGCATGTAGATGTTATCACGTCCTGGATTTCCTGTTTCTTTTGATGGATTAGACTTTTGGCACGGATCCTCAAAGCACAACTCATCTGTTCGAAAACTTACGTCTAGCCTTTAGCAGGAAAGTCTCTGACGATTCAGGGTCCTGTGCCAAGCTGAACACATGGACGTGGTTTATTCGCTTTTTTAATGCTCATATTTTCTCCTTTTAAAACCGCTGCAGATTTTGGATGGGGCACACACAGTGCGTCTCCAAGTCAGCAGAGAGCGAAGCGTGCGTGGCCCAGAGTGGAAGCTGCAGGCTCGATGAGCTCCGTGCCGAGCCGCCCGGGACTCCTGCAATCAACCAGGACCTCGTTCCTGAAAAACCTGAGAGTGGAATACGAGTACAGGAGCACAGGCTGGAGCCGAACCGAGTGGATTCATCTGAGGAAGCCCAGAGATTACAGAATGCTATGACGCACCTTCACGAGTCGGGTGAGTGAGAGGACAGTTAACCCCTAAAATCCCAAATTATTATTCAGTTGTTCATTCCAAAGCATTTTATTAAATTACTACACTGAATTTATACATCTAGGAAAGATGTGTAGATGGGAGAGTGAGGAATGTTAATCTGGAGCCTACAGAAGGGCCCACGTGACTTTAAGGGGTTAAATAGATTATATTTAATCTACTAAATCTCTTAAAATCGCCTCGATTTCATTTATCAAGCTTTTTTTTGAACGTTAACTGCTTCAGGAACTCTTTCAGAGGAATAAAATTCCTATTTGTCTTCAATAAAGTGCACACAGTGCTAGTGTTATAACACTTTATTGCTGTTGAAGTCTGGATTGTGATTGGTCAGAAGGTGTTGATTAATTGTCTATAACAGCAGCTCTGACAGTAGCGCAGGTTAATATTAATGCACTCGTTGTAATACGTTATCGTTTCTATAGTAACAGCTCATTCAGTGTGACTTAGACGGCGTACAGCAGACGCTCCACATTAAAGGATTAAAAATAATCATTAATGTCATGTTTTCTGTAACATTTCGTAACATTCATGGAAGGAGTCTCCAGTGTCAGAGGTGAAGCTGTAACTTTACGTTTACTGACATCTTCAGGACAGAGGAGTCTTTTTCATTTTATTGTTGAGGTTTCTCGGTAACATGACAAGCTGCGTTTTGTTTCGTTTTTTTTTCCCCTCTTTTTTTAAACTTCAAGAGATAAAAAGTACGTGTTGTTCTTTAGTAAATAAAAATTGTAATTGATGGCAAATCGCTGCAGTATAAGAGGAATAAAACAACCAAAAGGGGCGTGTTGTTATAGAAAAATAACAGCTTCAGCTGTATAGTGACTCTGCTTCATCACACCATCCTGTCGTTGATTATTTTACTATAACAGCACAACATGGAGTGTTTTATTCCTTACATAAACATTATAGTGCCATGTGTCTAATTTTTTTTTTTTTTTTTTGGCTTGCCATTTTTATTATTATTATTATTAGTGTTGCATTCACTATGAGTTCTATCTATCTATCTATCTATCTATAAATACTCATAAAATACAGTTAGTATTAGTATTAGTAGTTTATTGTAGAGTGATATTTTATGCACATATCTTACTTTTTTCCATTTTAACATTTATGATAATGCAATGATTAATATGTTATTACTATAATATAATATAATATCAATGTTATTAATTTTAATATGATAAAATGAATAATAAGATAAATTGTTGTTATAATAAAACATTACTTATTTTATTTACTTTGTCTTAGATGTTTTAACTTGAAGTAAATTGCAAATGGAAAAGTTTTATTGATGAGAGTTTTTCACTAAATTATTCCTTTTATAAAACATAATAGACTGTTGCATTGTAATAGACACTCATCGTCTCATTTTTTTATTACTGGGAGATAATTATTATAAGTAAGCACTTTATCTTGGTCAGGGTCACGGTACATCTGAAGTCTATCTCAGGAAGCCTAGCCTAGGGGATAACTGCTCTCTTAAAGGAAGTGAAGCTTTATCACGGTCGATCCGGAGACTATCCTGGGAATACTGAGCACGAGGCGGGAATACACACTGAACAGGCACCAGTTCATCACAGTGCACCATGCACCTTCACACACATACCTCTTAGCCAATCCAACCACCAGCGTGTTTTTAGGAGGTGGGAGGAAACCGGAGAACCCGGAGGAAACCCGGGACATGGGGAGAACATGTGAGGCAGGAACGCTACCCACTGAGTCATTTCCAATTCTCCCAACAGTATTATTACCTTTATTAAAATCAATACTGTTAGTATACTGAATTTACAGAAGCCAATTTCTGTCTCTTAAAAATATGTATATTGTCTCATAATTATGAGACACCAACTAATAATTTCAAGCCAATAAGCTATAATTATGAGATTCATAATAATTGAGATGTTAAGTAATAATTATGAGATGCTAATCATAACTATGATATAGTAAGCAATAATTATGAGATAACAAGCCATAATTGTGAGCTAATGTCATAGTTTTGAGATACAAATCATAAGTCATAGATTTGAGATACAGTCATAATTATGAGATAACAAGTTATAGTTTTGAGATACTGTCTTATTTTAGAGCCGTGCCGTCTAAGAGATAAGAGAAGAGTAGACCTGCCTGTGTAAACACACTCCTTCCAACAATACCTCAAAATTATGACTCATAATGATGACTTTTTTAGTGTATCTTGAATTTATGACTTGTTACATCATACCTATAATTTTCTTTGATTTACTCTGTTGAACCTACGAGATAGTATTTCAATATTATGATTTATTTTGTCATAATGTTGACTTCGTATCCAGGATTTTTTTAAGTTTTGGAAATGGGCTTCCACAGAATCTCTCTTTTTAACAAACGGATAATAATCATTGCTTTTTTTTTCTGTTTCAAACAAGTTGATTTTAGTGAGGCGTGTTAGAATAATCCCCTTATTCAACGTCTGGCTGTCCCATTTTTCCCGTTTCGCAGGCTGGTACTGGGGCTCAATAACCGCAGGTGAGGCTAAGCAGCTTCTGAACGAGGCTCTGGACGGTTCCTTCCTCGTGAGAGACAGCTCGAACCCGGGTTACCTCCTCACCCTGTCCGTGAAAACCGAGCTCGGGCCTACGCACCTGCGCATCGAGTACTCGAACGGTCACTTCGGCTTCGACTCTGTAGTGATGGCTCGGCCTCATCTCCGCCAGTTTAAGGGAGCGGTGGACTTGGTGCAGTATTACACTCTGGCTTATCGCAGGCAGGCGACTCGCCGAGAGCTCAGCACGGATCACGATACGCTTCCGACTGCAACGACGGAAAACACACTGCAGCTGAAACTCACTAAACCCCTGCACAAGGCAGCGCCCAGTTTACAGCACCTGTGTCGTGTAGTTATAAACCAACATTCTCACGATCACAGAGATTTACCTTTACCCGAAAGGATGAAAGACTTCCTGCGGGAATATCCGTTCGTACTCTAGACTGTCCTCAGTATTCAGTATTCCATTTTATTCAATATTTCAATATTTCCTGATATAATCAGTCAAATTCGGGCTTCCCCCTTCTTATGAATTTTTAGTAACAGACACAATAAATCATCACAACCTGATCTCACACAGCATCCATATATATTGGATTTGTTGTAATTGTAGTTGTGTGTAATTTATCTACAATCACTAACCCCGCCCCCTTACCCAAACCTCAACCACTCAGAGCTTTACATACGAACTGTATCACGAATCATGAGTTCTTCCAAATCAAACTAGAAATCGAATTTCTGTGATGTTTTTCAAAGCCATCATTTTAAATCATTATAAATCCTCTGTTAAATTATTGTTGATGTTATCGTGATGTTGGATTTAAAAAATGACCTGTTTACCCGTAGCAGCATTTTGTCCATAAATGAAGCACGGCAGTGTGTCGTTTGGGGATTAATGTCGATGATACGTCTAGCGTATCCATGTCTCTTGGCCACAGTAGTAATGTTGTGCATGTTATATAGTTGGTATAGTCTGATTTTTGGCAGCTGTATGGGAATATAGTCAAAACAATACAGAAATACAATTTCATTGTTTTTATTTTCACCCATTTTACAAAATTCCGGCATATTACAAGCGACACACTCCATCAATGTAATCATTTTTCTTTCTGTGTCCCATATAGCATAATGCTCATGATATAACTGCCCTTATCATGGTACACCAATACATCAATATCATCACAGCAATGTCATGTTTAGAATCAGCTTCATAGATTTAATTGGATTTTCTTACTTGAGTATTAGTGAAAATATTCATCTAAGAACAAGTTCAAGTAAAGAATCAGAAATAAAGAAATGTGCGCCTTTAATCACTGATTTTTTTGTTTCCTGAATTGGAAATTAGCCGCCCTTTTGAAACGAGGAACATTAGCAAACAAAAAAACTAGCTAACAACAGTTAATAGTTCTGAAAAACTAAACAAAAAATGGGTGACAAATGAAAGGAAAAATCTAAATAATGTAAGGAGGTTTTCTTTTTTGGGCCAAAACGAGTTGCCAGAACAATGTATCACCGACTCGACCGCACTGGAGAGACGAACGCCGATCTTCCAAAAGATATCGCATCAGTTGGTTTTAATGTGGGTGGGATCATCCAGGAAAAGACCACACCAATCAGGATAGAAACGTTTCATCGTAGGATAAAGGTATAGAATTGATTCGCAATGACTCTTCCCTCTAATGTGGATATCTGGAGCTACACCATATGAGCAAAAATTAATTAAATAAATGTCTCCTACATTATAACAGAGCCACCGGTTTATACTTCCTTTCATTTGTCACCCATCTGTAGCCTGTGTGCTAATAGCTGTCTGTCATGATAGAAGATAGATACTAGATAAATGATACTAGATTAACACAAAATGTTCACAGATCAGTAGATATCAGGGCGTATGATATTTGTATTAGATTTGAAGGAGACTTCTTGGTGTGGAAATGTGTAACTTTAGAAACAAATTCATGAAGAAATTCACCTTCACCTCTCTGTTCATGTTGTCCCTGCTTAAAGCTTTACATATATATCACTTTTACTGTAGAGTAGGTGTGTAATGCAACGACTTCATTTGTATCTGACTCTACATTTGTATCTATATCGCTACGTGTTTAGTGCGCCAGACTTAAAGCCAAAGTGGGCGTGGCCTAAACTGGACAGGTTTTTCTTTTCTTTCTTTTTGAATTGAATATGAATCCGATCAGAAACATGGAAAACACTAGAAAGAAAGCCATGATGTAGAAAGGTCTGCAGTGTCAGCATGATGTGTGAATTCTGGCTCTGACAGTTCCTCAACCTCAGCTACATCACTCCAGTTCATAATTGGTCTCAGCTCACGCAGTTATTATTTTCGTTCGTACCTGCCTGTGACATTTTCTAAAGAATTTAGCTGGCTTTATATATCAAAATATAAACAAACTATTAGCCTAATTTAAATCACTGCAACCCTGACCAGGCAGTTACTAAGGATGAATGAATAAACGTGGTCTTTGTTAAGTCTGGTTTCTTTTATTCTACTTGTGATTCGTCGTTACTTTTTTACGATCGCAAGTCTTTTGTAGAAAATTTATCAACTACATGCGTGGATGTCCTGTCAACTGGTCACGCTGTTTCCATACAGTCCCTCTTTTCATAAATATTCTAGACAAGGCTTGTGAACATGAAGTAACTACGAATCACATGTCGACTCAGTAAGTGTTACGAATATACTGGCTTTTCTTTTTGTCATATATGTACTAATTTTTGTGAGATGTTGATGCTTTACTTGTCCTGCAAGCTTCATATTTGCCCACTCGCTCATAAAAAACTTCCACTCAAGCAACTTTTTTTGTTGTATCCCAGTCTTGATGACACTTTCTGGCAAGAGTTCTAAAAAAAAAAATGAACAGTGCTCCTACTATTCATATCAGTATTTGTATCTATTTAGAAGATATTATCTGTTCATTCTGAATATTGGGTTACATCTCGACTGTAGAAGAACCCGGATGTTTTGAAATGTAGTGAGTAAAAGTCATAAGTGAAAGAAAAACCTCAGTGAAGTACAGATACTTGAAAAAGTACAGTAATGAAGTATTTGTACAGCAGCAGTTTTTTACTTCACACCTCTGCAGCGCTGACAACGTTGTTATGCAAATACATTTAAATGACATCTTTTTTTTTTTATCTTCAGTTGATTGAAACTGTTTTTCAGTTGCATAAGTGTGACCTGATTTTAACTGAAAAGATCAGGTGTTTCGACTTCAAAGAAAAACAACGAGATATTTATCAGATACCTGGGAACATTTAAAGCAGGTTTAACCGCTTGTATTAATAGAGTCTCCGAGAACGTGGTTTTTAATTTTTGGTAAAACAGAACGTCACAAGTAAGGAAAGGAAAATGGAAAAATGTCACTCATGATGGGTGAAACTGAAATGTGAGATAGCACCAAACATTTCCAGTAGTTATTGGAATTCTGGATCTTTTCAGTGAGTCGAATCATTTGACTCGACTCACCAGTACGAGTCGATTCCCAAACGGTTCATTTGACCAGTGAGAGTTCTTCTCTCCCTATCTACGGCTAAAATTATTTACTAAAACCTTACTCTACATTCTAATGAGTAATCATTAGTTTGTGTTGTAGTTTGTAAAATGTAATTAAATAATTGTTAGCCTAAATCAGTAAAGCGCTACAGATGTGTCTTGTTATACAAACACATAAGAAACTCTGCATTAATGTTATTGTGCTGCTGTGTCTGTGCTTTATTGTAAAGATTTATTATCATTTATACTTTCGTAATAAACATGCCCTATACACACAGCTGCGAATCAAGCACATGACTCACCAATTCACGCAAACGAAGAGCTCGGATGTTGAAAAGAGGTTTCCATGGAAGCATTTAAGTGATTACTGAAGATGAATGAAAGTATGAGTAATGGCATTGACATCGACAAAAAAAGACAGAAAGGAAGGAAAGAAGGAAGAGAGAAATCAACGTTCACCTCAGAGAGTCATATTAAAGAGTCGATTCATTTGCAAATGACACATCACTAGTTAAGCTCTTTTATAAATCAGCTGTCACATAAAGCAGCACTTTCCATAACGGCAATTAAACGGTCTGAGGCGACGTTTTTGGATGCAGCAATACATCACCACGTTGTTAGGTTACTGTTAAATATTAACGACATAATAAAGGCTTAAATGTCCTGTAGTTGAGAAGAATAAAATATCATTAGGCAAAATTATTATAAAAGAATTATACATAGCTTTTTTCCTACAGATTGCTCCTTATCTTTCAAGTGTTTTTCTGCTGCCATTTTTGTACAGACTGCCACACACACACACACACACACACACACACAGAATTATATGTAGTTATACTGAATGTATAATAGTGAAGGATAAATGAATACTGCCTTCAGAAATCAGAAACCTAGGTAGGCAGCAGTTTTTGGGACACATCTATTATCCAAGTAGTGTATAAATATATATATATATATACAGTACTGTGCAAAAGTCTTAGGCAGATGCAAAGAAATGTTGTAGAGCAAAGATGCCTTCAAAAATAATGAAACTAAATGTTTCTACACTTAAAAAAATACTATAAAGAGCAGTAAACAGTAATAAATGAAACAAAGTCAATATTTGGTGTGACAATCCTTCACTTTAAATTAAAAAGCAGTATCTGAGGTGCAGTGTGTGCAGTTTTGTAAGGAAATGAGCTGGAAGTGTTACTGAGCATCTTGCAGAAGCAGCCACAGTTCTTCTGGAGACTTTGACTGTCGACTCGCTTCTTATTTCTGCAGCGAAACCCAGCAGCCTTCATTCTGTTTTTATCTGAAAAGTGTCTCTTATGGAATCTGCTGCTTTCTTTACTGACATACAAACATTTTTCTGTAACATTTCATTTTGTGCTGGAAAACTAATGTTTGGAATCTAAAATGTTTTTGTACTGAATCAATAATGTAGAAGTTAGAAAATAAACATCTATAACAAAGTTTGTACTAAAAAAAATAGGATGCCTAAGACTTTTGCACAGTACTGTACATATAAAATTATACATTTACACACACATTTAACATGTATTTACATTTAACAGCAAACATGTTTCAACTTCTGTCCTCAAACTGCAAAAAAGCGAATTCAAGTAAGAACATGTGATATGAATAACTGACATGTGAAAATAAGAGAATAATAAAATAATAAAATGTATATTCATTTGAAAATAAAGGAATCATGTTGGGAAAAAATCAGATACTAAAAATAACACGTAAATGTACTACATGTGAAAAACATTGAATCATCTGGAAAGATTCACATGTGAAAATAAAACCACATGCATTCCATGTGAAAAAATTACACGTGGGGAAAAAAACAAGCCTTACGTGTGAAAAATGAACAAACGTGTGCAAATACAGTCATGGGAAAAGAAAGTCAATATGAGTACATAGTGAAATCTGTTGTGTTTTTTTTTTTTTGTTGTCACCTGAGGTAATGTGTTTGTTTATAGAAGTTGATGAAGACCATATAATTGTTAATTAGGCCCTGATAACTAAAAACATAGAAATGAAGTGTACTTTCTTTTCGCCATGACTGTAAATGCATCATATATATATAATTAGGCCAAAAAAAAACATGCGCTACATGTGAAAGAAAGATTTAGCATTTAAAAATGAATGAATCATGCAGAAAGAATATAAGCTTTGAAAAATAACAACACGTGCACTACATGTGAGAAAAATAAATTACATGCAAATATTAATTAATCATGTGGAAAAATATCACTTGAAAAATACAACCTCATAGATACTATAAATGATCATGTGGGGGAAAAAATCACATGACCTACATGTGAAAAATTTACGTATGGAAATAAATGAACCATGTGAAACAAGAAAACATATAGAAAATAAACCCACATGACCCACATGTGAAGAACTAACACATGGAAATAAATGAACCATGTGGAAAGAATCATGTGTGAAAACTAAAAAAAAAAACATGATCCACATGTGAAAAAAAAGTGAAATTACCAGAATCGGGAAAAAAATCACACGTGAAATAATAAATTCTTTAAAAAAACATGCCGTATGTATAGAAATTAATGAATCATGTAAGGGAAAAAATCACATAAAGAAAATAAAATCACGTGCATGTGAAAAGTCCACGTGTGAAACATAACATGTGAAGTGTGTAAGAACCACACGTGTAAAATTCACGTGAGAAAGATTCTGTAAAATCCTTCACATCTGACGTTCAAACTTCGAAGTAAAATTGCTTCACTAAAAATCATTCACTTTTTAATTTAACTGTTCATTCTTTTTCTGTAATTTTACAGTATTTGGTTAAAATATTTATTACACATTTAAAAAAAAAAAGCAGTGGTAAAAACAGATAAATAGTGCACATAAATAGTGTGTATATATAATATTTGTTTAACAAAAATGTCTAATTTAACTGAATTTAAAGTGAAACCCCTTTATTTCAGGGTTTTTGACTTGTCCCTGTGGAGGAACTC
>NC_069725.1:2270446-2347946 GCF_027358585.1 Pangasianodon hypophthalmus
ATATCAGCATTATAGTGGCATTATAATGGCATTACAGTGGAATTATAGTGGGATTATAGTTTCATTATAGTGGCATTATATAGGCATTATAGTGGGATTATATCAGCATTATAGAGGCATTATAATGGCATTATAGTAGGATTATAGTTTCATTATAGTGGCAGTATATAGGCATTATAGTGGGATTATATCAGCATTATAGAGGCATTATAGTGGGATTATATCAGCATTATAGCGGCATTATAGTGGGATTATAGTTTCATTATAGTGGCAGTATATAGGCATTATAGTGAGATTATATCAGCATTATAGTGGCATTATAATGGCATTATAGCGGCATTATAGTGGGATTATAGTTTCATTATAGTGGCAGTATATAGGCATTATAGTGGGATTATATCGGCATTATAGTGGCATTATAATGGCATTATAGTAGGATTATAGTTTCATTATAGTGGCAGTATATAGGCATTATAGTGGGATTATATCAGCATTATAGAGGCATTATAGTGGGATTATATCAGCATTATAGCGGCATTATAGTGGGATTATAGTTTCATTATAGTGGCAGTATATAGGCATTATATCAGCATTATAGTGGTATTGTATTTTCATTATTTTCACAATGGCTTTGTACGTAGTAGCATTCACTTGCAAGCAATTTGGTTTTTATGTGAAATGGAGTTTTCTTCTGTGAGAAGATTTAGCCTAGATTTCCAAATAGTTCTCTTGGCATTTGCTAGAGCTATTAAGAGCTATTAAGGTGTCATATCACCAAGAATGATCATAGAGGATAATGGCATGTTCCTATCCAATAATTGTGTTCATTTCAAAGTAATTTCTTTTAGAAAGTGACAAACAGGAGGATGTAGGAGTGCAGCTGTTAGTGGTGTTAAGCGTACAGTGGTGTTAATGCAGCGATAAACAAAAGAAGTGCAAACATGTATTTGTACCCAGTTTTCCAAAGAACACGGTAAAGGTAAGATCATTTTAACTGTTTGAGAGAGTTAAACATAATGCTCGCTCTTGCACTGACTATGTTTTCTGCAGCTCTGATGTTTCACAATGATGTTTCAGAGGAGGAAGGAAAGTCTAAGAGATAGGAAGAACCACAAGAGCAAGAATTTTTAGCACCAAATAAATCTCAAACAGCCGTGTGTGTGATCCATCACGCTTCATTTGCTTCAGAAGCGTGGGATCATAAATAGAGCGAAAGCAAGTCGTAAGTCCAGCGCGTAGTAAGGCAATTCCAGCGTTACGGATGTGACATTCAAGAGACAAATGTTTGTGGGAGACTAAATGTTTTCTACAGAGTCTGTGAATTTTAAACACCTTCTCAGAAAGCATCATATGTATAACATGACAGAGACCTGACTAAAGAAAAATACAGGTTTGAAACTATTTCTCCTTTCAGGAATACATTATTAACAAAAAAAAAAAAAAACTGGCGTTATGGCTGTGATGTGTCTGAACCAGTACTCCACATATTCAATGCATAAATGATGCAATTTTCTCTCTAACTCAACCAGAGAAGTTAAATACAGTGAATTCTGAGTGAAAGACATGAGTGAACATTTTAAAAGTACTTTTGTTCCTGCACTCACAACTTTATTGTTCTGTGGTGAGGTTGATATTTGCGTGGAATTGCCCTGTAGGTCGTCTATAAAATTATAAAATCTCGTAACAGATTTTGAATTTCCTCTGATGTCTCCACTCTTCACTGTGAGAACTCCGAAGGGTCTCTCTCAGTAGGCGGTGAAGTTAACAGAAGTTTGGAAGCATCATTTTACAAGAACAAGTATCCTGTAAAGAATAAAACGCTCCTTGTCGTGCTTCTGTAGTAAAATAATCAACAGTGGGATAGTGTGATGAAGTGGAACTACTGTTACCATGGCAAAGTGTTTTATTCCTCTTATAACACAGCAATTTTCTAACACTAGCAATTTTTTACTAATTAAAGAACCCGTAATGCTTTTTATCCGTTTATAGTTACATTTAATGTAGCGGAACGTCCAGGAAACAAGTTTTCATTTATGTTATAGCAGCTATAAACCGTTGTTCTCTCACCAGCTTCTCTATTTTCTCATAAAAAGAATAGTTACAGCTTTACCACTGACACTGGAGACTCCTTCCATAAACTCCATTAACTCCTCCTTACAGAAAACTTGACCATATCAACGATTGCAAATGTTCGTAATCCGTTTGTTATTGGTCATGTATACACCGCTATGAGTCACTGCGAATGAGCTGTTACTATAGAAACGATAACGTATTAGAACGAGCACGTTGATATAAACCTGCGAAACTGTCAGAGCTGCTGTTACAGAAAACTAATCAACACCTTCTGACCAATCAGAATCCAGAATTCAACAGCACTGTGGTGTAATTAAAAATGATGTCCAGCACACAGTCGTGTTTATAACAGAATCTTAAAATGGCTGATGTTTATGTGAAAGTGAGGGTTTGAGACGGAACTAAAATGGCGTCCAGCGAATGGACTCGCCTCTCTATAAATAAAAGCAGCAAACGGCCGAGTGCTCAGTGAGAAACACACCTCCGCTGTGTTCATACCGTTTCACAGAAACATTTAATATCCGTCTTACATGGAGTCTGTGTGTGTGTGTGTGTGTGTGTGTGTGTGTGTGTGTGTATGTTTGAGCTCCTGGACAGAATCACAGTTTCCTGGAATGAGGATTCCTGAACATCCTTAATGTGATTTTCTCAGAGAGAGAGAGAGAGAGAGAAAGAATAAACACACACACACACACACACACACACACACACACACACACACACTACTTTGAGAACATAATAAAAATCACAATTTCTTCATTTCATTGAATCTTTTGTATCTTTCTTTATTTGTTCTTTCTCTCTATCTCCTTTCTTTTCTTACACTTCTTATTTCCTTTTTTGTCTTTCTTCATTTTCTCCACTTCTGTTTCTCCATTTCCTTTGTTTCTTTCTCTATATCCTTCTTGCATCTGTAATCCTTTCTTCATTTCTTTCGTTTTCCTTTTTATTTAAATTGTTCTCTTTCTTTCTTTCTATCTTTTTTCTTTCTTTCACCCGGTTCTATCCTTCTTTCTCTAAATCTTTCTTGCAGTTCTTGTTGCTTTCATACATCCTTCCTTCATTTCGTTTGTTTCTTTTTTTCCCATTTCTTTCTGAGAGTCTGAGGCTGCATTGTGCTCTGTGTGTGTGTGTGTGTGTGTGTGTGTGTGTGTGTGTGCGTGCGCGTGTGTGTGTTTTGAACTTTTGAGCAGAGCTCTTATTTCTCAGAAGGAGGATTCCTGGTGTCCCTCTGCCTCATTACCACTTCAAGGCTCTTGAAGAAAAATGTGACGTGCACAGACACACACACACACACACACACACACACACACACACACACACATCCAATCCAGCACATAATTGACAAAATCATACAAGGCAGCTTTTCAGGGTTTGTTTGTTTTAGCTTTAGTTTATAAGTTTTTTTTATTTTTATTTTAGCATTTAACATTCAAAAATTAAAGTGTGGGATTTATACACTACTAAAAACTCTGAATTTTATTTTTAAAACTGTTTACTGATTTGTTCTATATTTAACTGTGAAAATGCAAAAGAAACAGACAAGAATTTGATTTAAAATATTATCTGCATTTGTTTTCCACTTATCAGTTTCCGTTTGCTGGAGTCAATAAAAGTAGAAATATTTCTAAGCAGAATTATTTCTACGTTAATTTTACAATTAAATACAAATACAGGGTTTAATCCGGTGTGTGTTATGTTCTGGAAAATATTTACAGTATTGCACTGTAAACTGTAATGTTGTCTTTACTTAAACAATCAAGTAATCATGACTAAACGTTACTTAAAATCAAAAATCTAAGTTCATTTAACTTATTTATCTACAAAATACATAAACTTAAGCTTTCAAGTGTTATGAACTCAAAATCATGCTTCATTAAAATGGCTCCCTCTGGTCTTTCTCTGATGTGATTGGCTATGCAACGAGTTCTGCCTGGCAACAGGAGAACTAACACTCTGATTGGTGAATAATTGCAGAAGGCGGTCCTCTTGGTCTGGTCTGTTGCTGGTACTGGTGTAGTGAAGTTCTAGAGATCATTATTAGTAGAGAGATGACTCCGTGTGTGTTTACAAAGAAATGGCGATCATGGTGAGGATGATTTGTAAATAAAGTTACATTTTGCTAAAAGGTGTTAATTTCCCCAGTGTATGGAGACTTTTGGGACACTCTGTATTTCAGTACACTATATGAACACCAAGTTCAGTGAACTTAATTATTTCAGTACATTATATGAACACCAAGTTAAGCGACTTTAATTATTTACGTACACCTGAAATGAACACCAAGTTAAGTGAACTTAATTAATCAGTACGTTATATGAACACCAAGTTAACTGAATTTTCTTACATAAGTGCAGTCTATATGAACACCAAGTTAAGTGAACTAAATTATTTCAGTACACTATATGAACACGAAGTTAAGTGAACTAAATTATTTCAGCACACTGTATGAACACAAAGTTAAGTGAACTTAATTATTTCAGTACACTATATGAACACGAAGTTAAGTGAACTAAATTATTTCAGTACATTATATGAACACAAAGTTAAGTGAACTAAATTATTTCAGTACATTATATGAACACAAAGTTAAGTGAACTAAATTATTTCAGTACATTATATGAACACAAAGTTAAGTGAACTAAATTATTTCAGTACACTATATGAACACAAAGTTAAGTGAACTAAATTATTTCAGTACACTATATGAACACAAAGTTAAGTGAACTAAATTATTTCAGTACACTATATGAACACAAAGTTAAGTGAATTAAATTGTTTCGGTACACTATATGAACACCAAGTTAAGTGAACTAAATTATTTCAGTACACTATATGAACACAAAGTTAAGTGAACTAAATTATTTCAGCACACTATATGAACACAAAGTTAAGTGAACTAAATTATTTCAGTACACTATATGAACACAAAGTTAAGTGAACTAAATTGTTTCAGCACACTATATGAACACAAAGTTAAGTGAACTAAATTATTTCAGTACACTATATGAACACAAAGTTAAGTGAACTAAATTGTTTCGGTACACTATATGAACACCAAGTTAAGTGAACTAAATTGTTTCGGTACACTATATGAGCACGAAGTTAAGCGACTTTAATTATTTACGTACACCTGAAATGAACACCAGGTTACGTGAACTTAATTAATCAGTACATTATATGAACACCAAATTAAGTGAATTTAATTATTTCAGTACATTCTACATGAGCATCAAATTAAATGAACTGAAATACACACGTTTCTGGAGAACCCATTACTTGATTAAACTGAGTGAACGAGTTTACTCCATCAGTTGAATACAGTCAGCTTGTTCGGGTTTCAGTGTGAGGATCATACTGTAATTTTACACCGTTTATGATTTTATTTTTATAGAATGGGACAAAACTCTGTAACAGTGTAAGACTTTTGTTTATCCTTTGTATTTTTGTATAAATCTGATGAAGCTGAGTGTGTGGTTTGCTGTGTGTGGGAGTGTTGGTGATGTGTAACTCACAGCTCGACCCCTGGGTGTCAGTGTAAGACGAGTCAGATCAGATCAGATCAGATCAGATCGGCTGCTGGGACTTTATTCTTCACGCTCTGTGGCTGTGTTTGTACTTTTACTATTTATATTTTATATTTTATATTTTATACTGGAACCAGGAATAATTTAAGATAATAATTAGAAAATCTTGTTTTATTTTAATAAATATTTCTTTAATGATCTCCTGAATGAGTCATTTGAATGTTAAGATTTGAATGTGCTATACAGGAACTGCAATTTTAAATAATAATAATAATAATAATTATTATCATTATTATTATTTTTATTATTATTATTATTGCTGTTGCTGCTGCTGCTGTTATTTACTACATATTTTCTTTCTTTCTTTCTTTCTTCTTTCTTTCCTATTTATCTACTATTATTATTGTTGCCATGTATGATCTATTATTATTATTGTTGTTGTTGTTGTTGTTGTTGTTGGTATTTACTACATATTTTCTTTCTTTCTTTCTTTCTTTCTTTCTTTCTTCTTTCTTTCCTATTTATCTACTATTATTATTGTTGCCATGTATGATCTATTATTATTATTGTTGTTGTTGTTGTTGGTATTTACTACACATTTTCTTTCTTTCTTTCTTTCTTTCTTTCTTTCAACTATTATTATTATTATTATTATTATTATTATTATTATTATTATTGACAAAAACAGATAGATAGATAGATAGATAGACAGACATATAGATAGATAGATAGATAGATAGATAGACAGACATATAGACAGATAGATAGATAGATAGATAGATAGATATTTAAATTATATCTAACATTTGAAATGGAAGTGTAGTTGTTATGAAAGAAAGCGATTCATTTAAAAAAAAGGTGAAAAGCCAAAGTTAACTTTAAAAAAAGAAAGAGAACATAAATTCAAATGAAACAAACCTTTAAGGTAAATATAAATAAACAAGAAAGAAGGCGTGGCTGTAAACAGTGCGCTCGTGCAGAACATGTGACTCAAGTCCACGGATATCCACAGGGTTGCCAAATCCTCCCCATGAACTACACATTGGGGTTTTACAGAGCGCAATCTGGCAACCAGAGCACTTCCGCGATACAATGTGAAGATGTGCGATTGAGGAGGAAGAGTCTCAATCTGTGTTTAATCTGCAATCAGGGACTAACTGATCTTCACTCAGCTCTCTGCTTCAAGTGTGTGTGTGTGTGTGTGTGTGTGTGTGTGTGTGTGTGTGTGTGTTCCGGGGATTTACTCCTGACCAGCTCCTTATTTACCGCCCTGTACTTCATGTGAGTCACATGATCTTTTTTTTTTTTATTATTATTTTATTTTATTTCCGTATTGCATTGCATAGGGAAGTGAAAATAGATTAAAGTTAGAAGTTTAAACCGCATTTAATAAGATGTTGAATTGTTTTTTGCGAGTCTGAAACGCTTTTATTCAGCTTTTCATGCATTATTTCACTTGCAGCTCAGTGCATTTCATTTTAATGGACTGTATTAATGAATCATGAGAACAGTTAACCTGCTGCTGTAGGATATGATGACCTAAAGTAACCCTGACTTCAACACTCATGAGGATATTCAGCATCAGTAAATTAATGAACATATTAATTTCTAATGAAAGCAGCAGTTCAGCAATGAAAAAAAAATCTAAATTTACACTAAATTTCTTTTTGTCCATATGCAGTCGATCACTGAAGAAATGTTTACTGTATTTTTTTTTTAAAGAACAATCTACTCTGAACAACTTGCATATAATAATTAATAATTTTATTAATATTTTATTAATATAATAATTTATAATTAACACCTGATCTGATTTATGTTCTAAAAATTCTGAACATCTGTCATCGACTTTTTCACTTTGGATAACAGGTTCCTACATTACCCACAATGCTGTACTAATATTGGTCCAGAGTGATTTATCCCTCGCTTTATCTCTACATGAAGAGAGCGATGCAGCGGCGCTTTAGTCTTTTTAGTCCGTCCAGCTCACTCACATCCTCATCAGTACACTCTGCTCAAACAGATCAGTTTCCACAGCTTCAACTTTCACACGAATACCATCATCAACGTCATCGCACTCCTCGTCTCAGGCTACTCAGGCTTATAGCGCTGCATTGCATTCTGGGACTTTGAGTCCAGCATCTGCAACGGCGTCTCCTACTTCTCATCAAAATGAGGTTAAAAATTACATCACTGGACAATGATGAGAGAGAGAAAGAGGATGATTTGTTTTTACGACCTAATTTTTTTCTCCTATTGATCGCCATTGTAACCATGCTAACAATAACAATGTCCTCCCGTGATGTCATAGCGAACACAACCGCTAACGTCTCAAGGAAATAATGAACACACAGCATCAAATAACAAATTAGCACCAGGATCAATAAACACACCACAAATATTGCAATATAAGCATGTTTAATGTGTTTTAGTATAGACGTTAACTTGAATTACAGGCCGAAATCTTGATATTTTTACTTAAAACAGTCTAAGTTGTCTACTAGTAATTCACACAGTGTAATGGGTGAAAGAAGTACAGCCTGAAAATTGCTAACAAATGTCTGGGACTGTTGATGTTAACACCAGTTGATGTTGTTATATAGACACTCTATTTAGTGTGAGTGTGTCCTAAACTGCAGCAGTAAAGCTGCCTGAATCCTGACTTCCTGACTACTGAGCAACTCAGCGAGTCTTTCCTTACTGCTCGCTCATCAGGGATCTAAATCTACATCCTGATTTCTGTAACAATTGGCCTTGTTTCTCAAGCTGGATACAAACAGATTTATTCGTAAATTGAGCGTTTACACAAGAAATTTGGTATTCATGAAAATCCTGTAAATTGGAAAAACGTTCGTATCCTACTCGTGCTCCTGAGTGTGTGTAAATTCACGCCTAAGAACACTAACTTTGATTGACTTTAAGTTATATAATTAGCATTGATTACTGCACTTTTATATCTGGAACATACTGTGGAGTTTAAATTACTTATTTTTATTATGTTTATTTTTATTTTATTTAGCAGATGACCTTATCCAGAGCGACTTATAGACGAGCTTTGGAGTCTCAATCAGAAACACATCCTCGTGCTAGTTCACTAAGTCAGGGACTAAAAGCACCATCAAGAACATTTTGTATAAATCAATCATTATATATTATTCCATTAATTAAAGAATATGAAAAATAAAGTAAGCGATCCAACACAAACCCATAAATTAAGACAATTAAAACTGAACATTCAATAATAACAAAAGAAACAGTGGAGTATAAACAGAAGACGGGCCGCTCTGTGTGCGCAGAGCCGTAAACCGTAAACCCACGCCTCAGCTGATGGAGGATTTAGTGCTCACTTGTTATTATTAATATTAGATATTATTAAATATTTTATTGGCATAGAAGTGAGTCACAATAACTTCCACTTCCACTGTTTTTCAGTCTTTACCCTGATCATTCATTTCATGCTCCATGCTGTCTGTGCTGTTTACCTTTTATGGAGTTTTGTGGGCGTCACTATATGCAAATGAGCTGTGTCAGGAACACACTTTGTACATTACGGGTGATCAAAATATGCACTCTAGTACGAAGAAAATCAGCTTTAGACAAACATTTACACACTAAAATTTTACTAAAAGATTGATAAATGAGGCCCGATGTCTGTTGATCAAATTGCTGCAAAACTGAATTGAACTGAATAAACTCTAAGTGTTTGCTCATCTCAGGTCCTGTAGGTCCAGAGTCCAGCTCACACCCGCTAAACTCACTTATTAGCTCCATGAGGAGTATTAGAGCCGGATAATTACTAAGATATTGTGCAGGAATCTGGATATACAGGACCAGAGATGAACAACCCTGTTTACTTTATGTTGTGCGATCTTTGATCACAATTTGCTAACATTTTATTTCAGGTTCAGTTTTATGGTAAGTAAAGAACGTGTGATGTGACGTATTAGCGGGGTGGAAAAAACCGTCAGTAAATATAGTACTTTTCTTACTATTTAGTACTATATAGTACTTTTCTTACTATGTTATGCTAGAAGATTTGTACTTTACTCAAGCATTATTTAAATTCATAAGCTAATTTACAATTTACATGTATTGTTACTCCAGTAAACTTTCCAAAAGAAAAAACATACTTTTTACTTCATACACTGAAATTTTGACTTTCTAAATATTTTTTTTTTTTACAAATTTCAAATGGCTCAAATCATGAGGTTTTTCATTTTTCTTTATTTTGCTTTTTTTCCTTCGTAAGATGATGTTTTTCTTATGAAGTATGCTGCATTAACTTTAAGTTTGGTAAATGAGCTAGTTAAGTTTTGTAAATTAGCTTGTTAAATTAGCTAGCTAGTTAAGTTTTGTAAATTAGCTCGTTAAATTAGGTAGCTAGTTAAGTTATGTAAATTAGCTTGTTAAATTAGCTAGCTAGTTAAGTTTTGTAAATTAGCTTGTTAAATTAGCTAGCTAGTTAAGTTTTGTAAATTAGCTTGTTAAATTAGCTAGCTAGTTAAGTTTTGTAAATTAGCTCGTTAAATTAGGTAGCTAGTTAAGTTATGTAAATTAGCTTGTTAAATTAGCTAGCTAGTTACATTTTGTACATTAGCTTGTTAAATTAGATGGATAGTTAGGTTTTGTAAATTAGCTTATTAAATTAGCTAGCTAGTTATGTTTTTTGTTGTTTTTGTTAACTAACCTTAAAGGCAAATTCTAGGTTTGTTTGAGTTAGCAGAATATTTTCCTTATGCTTAGCAAACTAGCTAGTCCTGCAGGATCAGGAATGATGAACTTCTGGTCAGCTATTTTCATCAATTAAACATTTTTACTTGACTGTGTTTAAATGTTGACACTTTTTAACTTTCACTCAAGTCGATTTTTGCGTCCATACTTTTAATTTACTTTTAATATTTTTTAATTGAGTAAGATCATGACACAGTAATTTGTACTTTTACTTAAGTACAGTTTCTCTGTCGTTTCCACCCCTGTGTATTACGTACACAGTAATAAAAGGTAAACTGGAATTCCTCATTCTCAAAAATATAATGAGACGTAACGTTGCTAATGAGAAGCTCTTTAAAAAATATAGTGTGAAATACAAATACAGATTTACATATACGAAATCCTTAACCTTAAACAAGGATTAAGATTGCATATAATCACGAGAATGAACTTTATGTGATATTTCCTGACATTGTTAATGCAACAGTTTGGCCAAAAAAAAAAAAAACACACACACACACACACATTTACACAATTTCCCTCTTACCCCAACTGTAGTTAACCAGCCAAGACATGTTTTGTGTCTGACGTTTGCTTCTTTAGTTTAGCACTGGAGCTATGATGCTAATGTAATCACAAGTAATGGCTCAATGGCTCCTCTCAAAGTTAAATCAGGGGTGGACAAAAGATAAAATCTTTAGCTAGGCCACAGTCCAGTGTGTTGTCCAGTCCTATGTCTTGACTGCCTGGAAAACATAACTGATGAGGTTAAAATGTAGTAGCTAAAGTAATGAAATAGCCTACAACAAGCTAGCTAATTAAGTGCATTAATACAGTGAAACAAATTAGCATATAATCATGTACATCATGCACATCATGTTTGTGCCTTTGACAGAAAGTCAGCAAGTCATTGGCGAACGTTTTGGCTGTGAGCTGTGGTGTTCTCTCCGTGCATCGCATGTAAAACATATTACATTTGTAAAATTGGTTCAGAGTAAGTATATAAAGATTTGAGAATGTATTTACAGAAAGCATATTTTGGATGACGTCAGTTTGGAGTTAAATTTTAGGCTAAACGTTTCCTGTAGTCAGTACACGTTTTGTCTTAAAGACTGTTTTCAGGTTCAGATATTTAAAACTCTTGTTGTCTTGTTCTTCCATGTAGGCTTGGGCCAACCCAGACCCGGAGACGGAGGGACCATGTGGAAGTCATATGAACGCCGAAGACAAGTCACAAACAAATAGAGAGAGAGAGAGAGAGAGAGAGAGAGAGAGAGAGAGAGGGGAAAAAAACATAAGGAGACGCTTCATTTGTCCCTGAAATGAACACGACCACTGAGCCTCCGCACCCGACTGGAGGAGACGTGGCCCTGACGTACGTGCTGCTCCCGTTTTTCATCATCACCTTCGCCGGGATTATTGTAGCGGCGGTATGTAATCAAACAAAAGCTGGATTCACTGTTATACAGCATATTTTCTAGTATTTATATCTCTTGAAGTGTGTGTGTGTGTGTGTGTGTGTGTGTGTGTGTGTGTGTGTGTGTGTGTGTAGGGGTTAAGCTGAAGAACGCACCATCACATGATTGACTCAAGTTTTATAATTGGAGGACGAAAGACAATGAAGCTTTTATTTCAGACGTAAACGTGACTTTATGCAGGAAGAGTTGCGCAGTGACAGTTCAGCGTTTGTTTCACCGATTTCTTTCATTATGTTCAATAAAAACAGGACGAATTTTAATTACATTTGCACTTCCAGAAGGAGATTCCTGCAAGCAAGGAAGAAAGAAAGAAAGAAAGAAAGAAGAAAGCATAGAGAAACAGAAGAGAGGGAAAAGAAAAGTGTAAGCAAGACAAAGATAACAAAGGAATAAGAGGAGTGGTGAGAACAAAAGAAGAGAAAGCGCAAGAAAGAGAAAGTGAGAGAAATGGAAAGGGGGGAAAGAGAGAAAGAGAATGAACAAGGAAATGGTGAGAGAGAAAAAACAAGGTGAAAAAAAGAGAAACAAAAGCAGAGAGAGAACAGGAAAGGTGCAAGAAAGAATAAAGGAGTGACAGAACAAGAGAGAGAGAGAGAGAGAGAGGAAAAAAAAGAGAACAAAGGAGGAGAAAGTAATGAAGAGAAGAAAGTGAATGATAGAAACAAGGGGCCCTACACTGTGCATCTGCGCTGAGCTGCTATTTCCGACAGGAAAAAAAACTCAAACTTTACATTAAATATCTTAAATTTGAATAAAATCCCCGAATAGATTCTTTAATTCGCACTCAGAAAGACTTTTAGGAGAAAATTAAGAAGAAGTTTGAGTAATAATAATAATAATAATAATAATAATAATAATAATAATAATACTGTGTTCTCGTGTTGTGTGATTCATTGCTGAATTATATGAAGTGTGTCCTCTTTTGCAGGTGATGTACGTGAAGAGGAGGCAAAGGTAAAGTTACACCACGCCCAAGCATGCTAACATCTGATTGGCTAAACTTCAAATATTTACTTCAAATTTCTTTAGTTTTCAATTCAGTTCAGTTTTATTTGTATAGCGTTTTTAACAGTGGACACTGTCACAAACCCGCTTTACAGAAATAAATAAATTCAAATGAATCTAAACCAAAATAAACTGTAAATGTATGAATTTATCCCTAATGAGCAAGCCAGAGGCGACGGTGGCAAGGAAAAACTCCTTGAGACGACATGAGGAGGTGGAGGCATCAAATATATCAAATATAACAGCCAATCAGATTCTAGGATGCAAATACAGTTTGCCAAGGACAGAGAAAGGGGTGTGGTTAAGGTTGGGATAATTTGCATATTCGTAGAATTTCTTGGACTTCTCAATGGAGGTAAAAGTGTTGGCACTTTCTATCTTTTTTAATCCTCAAGCAATTTATTATTAAACATAGAAAAACATGAACTGTGATCAGTTAATTCATGATTTATCATCGTCTGGGTGAGAAAAGATGATGTGTAACAGCGCAGAAATAAAAACCCACTTTAATATCACTCAGCAAGAAAAAGTGCTCAAATTCAGTGTAAAATGGTCTTTCTGCTTCGTGAAAAGACTCTTAAATCTGTGTAATAGGTTTAAAACCTCGTTATAATTGTAAGAGTCTTTTTCAGTTGTCCGAGTTACTCGAACACTGTAAAAAATATCTTAGCAAGTAAAACCCCAGGAATATAGCCTCTAATTTCAGATTCTATAACGCAAATATATAAATATATCTCATTTCCCTTCTTATTTTTTTTTACAGAATTATGATATTGTAATAAAATAAACGTAAATGAAAACGGACTCCTAAAAAAACACATCATTTTTTTTGGGAAGGAATTCAGATGAATATAGTTGTTATTTAGGATTAACCACATGACAACTGATTATTGACTAACATAAGATACTAAATTAAAATTCCTTCTGTAATATAAATCTGTAAAAAAAAAAAAATCCTATTTTACACTTCTACAGTATATTCTTAAAAATGAATATAGGAAATTTCCATAATCAGGTCCTCAGGGTTTTTAATAAAGCCTGATCTTCAAGACACTAAACTTTAAAAAAAAATCTACTGAAAGAAAATTGTCACTGCAGCAGACTCCTAAAAAGAGCATGTGGTAGAGTTTTTTGGTTGAAATTCAGATAAATACAGTTATCATTATTATTCCATCCCTATTTTCCTCCCTTCTTTTCTTTTCCCATGTAGTATAGCGCAGTATTATTAATAGGGTGTGGTTTTGAATCAGATCATATTAAAAATTAACCACTAAAGACTCACTGGTGATAAAGTATAACCCCGCCCCTTTTTTTTTTTAAGGCTTGACAGGTTGCGGCACCAGCTGCTCCCGGTGTATACGTACGACCCGACTGAGGAGCTGAACGAAGCCGAACGGGAGTTGTGGAGAGAAGACGACACTAAGGTCACTAGTCAGGACAACTTTACTGGAATGTTGATTTAAGTGTTGAAGCGTTTCGTATAAATCACAAAAGTTGGGTGTGGCTTCACGATGGCGTGTTTACACGTGCTCATCACACTAAAAGTTCCACGCCTCATTTTAATACAAACTGATCGTTTAATCTTTATTATACTAAGTCCTTGTTGAAGGGGGCGTGGCCATGCAAACATGAGCATTAGTAGGTCACATGACCATAACATGTCTGTAGGCTGTCCCTGTGCTAGGAACTCAATCGTCGCTTCTCTGACACGTCACGTTAAACATTGTCTATATTTTATCGTTCTGGGTTTTAAATTTTGGTTTTGGCACGAGACTATAGATGATACTATAGACGATAATGCTAAGGAGACATGGATAACAGAAGCAGATTTTTTTTCTTTTTGCATTTTTAACACAGGTTTTGGCTTTTCAAGTTAGAAATTTATAAAAAGTAAATTTCACAAGCTCTGATGTGGCATAAAGGGAGCAATCAAAATTTTAAACTTTGAGAGGCGGGGCTCGGGGAACATGCTGAGGAAAAAAAGCGATTCCACTTGTCCAAGATGGCCGCCCTTTAACATTTTACTGTTAGGCTACACGTGATGTTTTGTTCAAGTTACAGTCCAAAACCACAGCTTTCAATTATTTATTAGCTACATTAGTTGACTGACTCCATTTAGGGATTAAATCTAATTCATTAGGTGATGCTTTATTAAAGGTCCTTACAGAGCCAGCTATGTAAAGCTACAAGGTATAAGAAATGCCTTTTCCACTTAGTATAGTATCAGTCTTTTACACTGTCTCTCTCCTCTGATTGGCTGTGACTCCTGCCAGTCACCACTTCTTTCATGCCTAAAGTTGAGCTGACTATGAATTGCTATTATAGGATGGACTATGGACTACGTACTGTACCTTTAATTATTTATTCTCATGTGTAATACTTAAAGATAATGCTGATTATTCAAGATTTGTGTAACACTGTAATTTGTAAAAATGTGTTGCAGGGCTGGACGATGACGTACCAACAGCGATGGCCTCTGCTCTCGAAGGACCCACATGTTTGACAGAAGAAGTGATTTACACTCTGATGATTTATAGTTGACAGTTTGGAGACTGAGGTTAAGATATCTCTGCACTTCACGTGTGATATTTATCACTCCAGTAGCAACGTCGGAAAAAGAAAAATGGCAGGGGACGAGAGAAGAAAACGGAGGACCTGCCTTTTCCACGCTAGACATGTTGCGATTAATTTGTTATACAACACACACACACACACACACACACACACACACATACCATAATGTTAATGCAGGAAAACCATGATAAGCATTGAAACTGTAAAGAAGTCTATTTATTTTTAGTGTAAGCTGATGCTTAGCTTTTTTGAGGATCCCAAAATTCCTTAAGCAGTGGCATAGAAACAAATACTGAAAATTAGAAATAACGTGAAATGCAGCTGTGTGAATTAGTGATGACCAGCCTGATGAAACCAACCATGAAGTTAACGAAGACAATTTCTGATGCATTTACAGTTGTATATTGAGGCATCAGAGATGACAGATTAGTTTACATTTTATATTTTTTTGCCTGTTAAATGCTTTTATCTAAAGACACATGATACGAAGGATGCATCATGGAAACCGTTTGGAGGTGCTGGAATTTTAAGCAGCATATACATGATATGCACTCTATATATATATATAATTAATAATATTTTAGGAGTTACAGTTGAAGGAGTCCTGAAAATCCAGGCAGCAACTTCAGCACCCACACGCCCCTCATCCTTGCATACCGATACTGAAAAGAGTAACCTACTAGTGTTAATCATCACGGAACGTTTTATTTAGCTTTGTTTATGTTGGCTGCTGCTGTGTGATGCTAGAGATTAATTCCTCATGCTGAGTTTTATTTGTAATAGACAAATAAAAGTGCAGTATCAGAGTATCAGCGAGCGTGCTGAACAAATTGTAGACACTGTTGAGCAAGAGGGAAGAAAATGTGCAGTGTGCAGTGCTCAGTGCTCGCAGAAATGAAGTGCTCGCACATGCCACATGCTCGATAATCCCTTTTTGTGCGCACAATGCATGCCTCCTACGCTATTTTTTTTCAGGTCAACCCTCCTCGCACTCTCTATAAAATATACTGTTTAAATGCCGTAAAATGTTTTATGAGGTTGCTTGTATTGTATATCCAAATTGCTGTCATTTTGCGTCACCTGTTCATTAGTGCAAAAAAAAAAAAAGTGAGTAAGTGAGCACGGTATTGGACACGTGCCTGAAACCAATCCAAGTATACCAGAGAGCAGATGAGGGTTAGGAGCCTTTCTTTATGGCTATCCGACAGTCCTGGGAAGTTAGACGTGTGTGTGTGGGTGTACAAAACACACACCTGCCACATTTCTGACTTTTCACTTGTGTAAAAACAAAAGCGTAGCAGAAAACATTCCGCTTTTCCAGTCATGCCACACAGCCTTAAATAAAATGCACGCTTTAGTAATCTCTTGTTGGCTAAACAGGTTTTTAAAGACGGCTGGTCATACTGTGACGTTTGCATTTGGCCAATCAGTGATGTTTAGGAACATAAGCTCCGCCCCTTTAATGCATGTTTCATGGAAAATGACTCCAGGAACTTAAGGAACTAAAAAGAGTCCTGGAAGTAAACTAAGTCTGGGGTTTTGTCCTGGAAACGGACCTGAAGACACTGACGAAATGAACATGGGCTTTAAAATGTGCTGAAGACTGAAATTTTGTGTAACTACACTGAAAAGTTGTGCTAAATGTAAGAGTAAAGCCAGATACCCTGACAGCCTTCCTGCTTTTGTCATGTATTGAGACCTTTTTTCCCACTTCTGTCTAATTACTGTAACAACCTTTTTTTTTTTATTCCTTTTATGCAAGTAATCAGAGGTTTGTATATTTAGAGCTGCATGTTTAAGTTAAACCCACATTTGTGTCTCAAAGATCTAGTTAGAGCAGGCAGAATAAAAATAAATTAAATAAAATAGAAAGAACATTAGTACTAATAGAAAATAGAAATAAGAATAAAACAATATAAAGAATTGAGCATAATGAAGTCTTGAATGTAAGAGTTTTTTTTAAATACAATTATAACATTTTAAATATAAAATAAAAGAGAAGTTCTTATACAGAGGGAAAATTTTGTTTTCAAGCGCTATATCATTATTTCGATTTAGTATCTCATTATATTACCAAGTCAAAATAACAAGATAATATCTCGAAATTCAAATCAATTTTATTCATATAGCGCTTTTAACAATGGACACTGTCACAAAACAGCTTTACAGAAATATAAAAATTCCGGATATAAATAATAAAAAAAGAAATAATGATTTCCTAAGGCAAAATAGCGAGATACTTAGTCAAAATAATGACTTAATAAATATAACGGTTTAGTAAGTCAGCATAAGATACTAAGGCAAAATAATGACTTCCTAAGTAAAAATAATGGCAGCACCGTGGTTCAGGGCTTCTGTATTCTTAAATTATACACAACTGATGTACAAATCTTTCCTGTGAAACATTATATAAATATATATTTAAAGTTCATTGCACTCAATTCTTTCTATATCATTTTCTCAGATTTGTTGTACATTTACTCTGCCTGCTCTAACTTAAGAACCTTATATTTATATATATATATATATATATATATATATATATATATATATATATATAAAATTTACACACAGTTCTGATGCCTTCAAAAATAATGAAATTAAATGTTTCTACATTTAAAAAATACTATAAAGAGCAGTAAACATAGTCATTATTTGGTGAAAAACAGTATCTGAGGTGCAGTGTGTGCAGTTTTATAAGGAAATGAGCTGGAAGTGTTACTGAGCATCTTGCAGAAGCAGCCACAGTTCTTCTGGAGACTTTGACTGTCGACTCGCTTCTTATTTCTGCAGCGAAACCCAGCAGCCTTCATTCTGTTTTTATCTGAAAAGTGTCTCTTATGGAATCTGCTGCTTTCATGCTGAAAGGCTAAGCCCGGCTAGCTCAGTCGGTAGAGCATGAGACTCTTAATCTCAGGGTCGTGGGTTCGAGCCCCACGTTGGGCGACGGCAACCTTTTGGGCAGTGGTGGCTCAATGGTCAAGGCTCTGGGTTACTGATCAGAAGGTCAGGGGTTCAAGCCCCAGCACTGCCAAACTGCCACTGTAGGGCCCTAGAGCAAGGCCCTTAACCCTCTCTGCTCCAGGGGTGCAGTGTCACATCTGACCCTGTGCTCTTACCTCAGCTTCCTAACAAGCTGGGAGAGAAAAGAAAAGAATTTCACTGTGCTGTGAGGTATATTTGACAAAGCCTTCTCTAAACGAATGTTTGGAAATGTTTTTGTACTGACTCAGTAATGTAGAAGTCAAAAATAAAAAAAATTTATAACAAAGTTTGTACTAAGAAAAAAAAAAATATATATATATATATATATATATATATATATATATATATATATATATATATATATATATATATATATATATATATATATATATATATATAGGGTGTCTAAGAATTTTGCACAGTACTGTGTGTAGAAAAATATAACAGTTTTAAAAGAATAAGAGTAGGAGACAGAGGAAAAACCTTGGTGAACCAATTCCGGGGGATTTTATTTTGAAACACATTATTATATCAAGTGGTTGCAGAAAAAAAAAAAAAAAAGTTCAGTTTATCTAAAGGAGAAAAAAAAGAAAAAAAGAAAGACTAAAGAGCACAGGAAAGTGTAGGAATCATTAACTTTATTACCAGTCTGAATACAAATACTTGCAGGCCACAATAAAAAAAGAGAGTTTGTACATTGTAAAGACTGATCCCAAACCAGTTTACTGTGTGCAGGCACCACACACACACACACACACACACACACACACACACACACACACACACACACACAAATCAGGGGTGAAAACATCAGTATTTAAAAACTGAAGTACCAAGGTGTAAATGAGGAAGTGGAACTGAGGGGAAAGTTGAGGTTAAAGCAGGATGTTGGTGATGAACTCGATGATCTGATGCACTGAAACGAATGAAACTTGTACACATCAAATCTGAGGATTAATTTTAAAACAAATATCTGATATTAACAGTAAACATTACACTTTACATCAGGACCATTTTCCACAATTCCAATTAGTTTTATTAATTTGGGTTTTTAAAAAAAAAAAACAAAACAAAAACACAGCAGGGTTAGGACCAAGCTGCAAATTATTTTCATGTTGGGGCAACTATTACACACACACACACACACACACACACACACACACACACACACACACACACACACCTGCACACACATACCACAGTGGGTGAACATTCTGCAAGAAAAAGCAGACAGTATTTCCTCTCTCTGTCCCAACGCAGTCGTTTCTGTGGCGCGTCTACAGTCTCACGTATGAGGGAAAAAAAAAAAAAAGGAAGAAAAACCTTGAAAACATCGAATGCTGTACACTGAAGTGCACGCCGTTATGCACGAGTTCTCTAAAAACCTCTAAAGTCCTACCGTTAGTCACACACACACACGCGCACACACACACACAAAACCTAACTCAAAGACAAACTGAACTGCAAAAAAAGAAAGGAAGAAAAAAAAAAAAAAAGAAAGAAAGAAAGAAAGGAAAAAAAAAAAATAATAAATCAAAGTTTGCTCACACTCTAGCCAAACAGAGGCTGCACCGGGAGCAGCTGAATATCTTTTTTTTTTTTTTTTTTCTTTTTATTTATTTATTTTTTTTAAACAGTAAGCCGTCCTAAACTGACACAGAGTGAGGTACGAGTGTGACGTTGCAGTATTCCGGGTTTTTTTTTTTCAACCGTGTTCGTAGCAGCATTAAAGTTCTGAGAAACTCAGTCGCTGGACCGATCGGCGTTCCCTGACTCGGAGTTTAAACGAAAATCAAAACAAAACAAACAAAAAAAAAAAAAAACAACATGAAATGTATGACCAGAGAAGAAAAAAAAAAATCAATCGGAAACCAGGCTGAACAGTAGCAAACAGCGCCGTCCTGTGGAGAATAAAAACGGAATAAAATGATCCACTTCTCGCCATCAGTGATGAAAATGAAACGACAATTAAATGAAATGCTTATTAAAGTTTAAAAAAAAAAAAAAAAGAAAAGTCAGAGTGCTCTCCTCACGTCTGTATTCTACACAAGTCCAGAGAAAATGCAGTATTTTTGGTCCTGTTGTCTTGAGATCATGATTTATTTTTCCACGTAGATGCAACACCAAAGTACTAAAGATGCACGGATACATTCTCCACTTTTCATTTTATTTTATTTTCCAAAACCAAAGCTTGTTGGCTGTTTGTGCCTTTTTCAGCTAAAGAAAAAAAAAATCATCAAGAGATGTCCTTCAGTATTTCATGTCAAAGCACAGAGTTAAAAAATGCGTCATTGGGAACGGATCAGAAAACATCAACCTCAATCCGATACATCGTCAGATATCACGGTTTCATCAGGATCATCAGGGGAAATCACGCATCGACAATCTCTAAACGTCCACGAACGCGTATAAAACCGTGCTTGATGATTTGAAGAATCGTGTATCGGTGCATCCTTAGTAACCATCTCGATAATTAGGAACTCTGGGAATATGGTGGAAAATAAAATCACACAGAGCTGCACTAGCTAGACAGCTGTTTAGCTCCATAGCGTGACTTATGTTTTCATAAGGTCTCATGATCCTAAGATGACAGGACGACCAAAAAAACAAAAAACAAAAACAAAAACAGGAACTTTTCTTAAATTTCTTAAACAGTGATCCAGAAGCACCGTCTAACTCCGCACCTCTTTTGTTCCCCACTTTGCAAACTTTTAAAATCTTTCTGAAACCGAACTGAGTCAGGAGGAAAAGTCGCAGACTTAAGAATATCCGCTGACTCAATCTGAGATAAAAACGGACTGACGCGGTGTCGCAATGAATTGGTGTCTATTACGCTCGCTCACACACACACACACACACCTACACCGACCCTTTCCACCAACGTATAGCTTTAAAAAAACGGGGGGAAAAAACAAAAACAAACAAAAAAAAAAACCTGGAAGCCAAAAGTAAAGTACTGACCCCTCCCTTTACAAACACACACACAGAGAAACAATAGAAGTAGGTTGATTCACCTTTGTCCAGAGAACGTGTGAACATCTGAAAGTTTTCATTAAAAGCAAGAAAAAAAAAAAACTGAAACCTGCATCAGAGGAAATCTTTGTCCAGTATAATGACACGTGACCGGAGAGCAGATATGCACGGACTTTGTGTTCGAAATACAAGCAAGAATGCATGCCTGTATACACACACACACACACACACACACACACGTACAGTATTTGAGAGTCTGTTTGTTTTCCAGTGGTGGTAAAGAGAGAGAGAGAGAGAGAGAGAGAGAGAGAGAAGATGCACTGTAGTGTGCTGTGCTGATGGAGGATGAGCGAGAGTGGCACGGCCGTTCGGGTTCGTGGTGTTTTTTTGCGAGGTTGCAAAAAGTCCAGCTCTGTTTTTTTTTTTTTCTTTTTTTTTTCTTTTTAAACGGGAAGTGACGAGATCGAGTTATGAGGTAGCGCTGATTTGCTGCTCTACTGTTCCTCTTCCTCCTCTTCTTCCTCCTCCTCTTCCTCAGAAGACTTCGATGGCTGCTCTTCTTTCTCCTGCGAGGACGAGAGGACAGAGACGGTAAATCGTGAGCCAACATCGATATCGTGATCATCACTTCTCCGACGTGTCGTGATCTTGTTTTAAGAAATACTTACAAACTGACTGGAAGCAGCTGAGCTCATGTACCGAATCGTTAAAATTGTCAAATATTAAACACTTCACAGAATTAATATTTCCTCCTTTTCACCATTACTCATTTTTGTACACATTAGAAGAAAAGGATCATGACACACAGATTTGCCTGAATTTTCTTATACTGATATCGTGATACACATTGTGTATTGTAGAAACATCTTCGAGAATCATGTGATAAAAAAATAAGGAATGTTGTGTACTCATGTAAAGCTTCATCTTTACCTTCCTACTCTCTGTACAAGAGCTCTACATTATAGAAATAATGGTTTATCCACACTATGTAGAGCACTAGATGCTCAAATCACAATTTGTTTGATATTCACCCCTTTCACGAAGAGTCACATGACTGAAATCATGTGCTAGTTTATAATAATAACTATATAACTACTCATCAAAAACAACATTCTAATCCCTGAATCTTAGTTCATCTAATACAAAAATAAAATGTTGTACAAATTACACTAAATCAAATGTATTTATTATTGTAGTAGTGAGTTGACGGGCAGAGCGCAAACACAAACACAAAGGTCTAATGCTGGGGAAATGAAGTCAGACAGTGAACACCTCCAACCGTAATTAATTAATTATATAATTATCTTTTATTATTGCTCACATCCGGCATTAACATGCGTCCTGAGCGATCGGATTGTAAGTGGACAGCGCTAAGGACAGGCGTGAACGGGTTCCAAGGTTTCTCAGAGACGCATATGACCACATAGCACTTGTAGTGTGAACACAAAGTCGTCTCGATGAGTCCCGGACAGTGACGAAGGAGCAACTAATCATCTGCATCATTGCCGTAGCCGGAAAATACGTACTCGCTACGAGACCATTTGGAAATCTCTCAGAGCCATTTGGAAATCTCTCAGAGTTCTCCACCAACGGGCCAATGGTCAAGGCGATGCAATAACATCAGCGGCTTTTCCTAGCTTCTTTCATCGTCTCAGGTTTCATTAGTAGGCCATCAAATTGAAAATGTTTGAAACAGGTACATGAGATAGGATTCACGGGACATTTCCGCCTGAGAGAAGATTTAGGTAATAAATGCGTGCGCCACCTTCCCTCCAGTATGAAATCGGATTACGAGAGGTCACTGGAGACGCGTTCAAAATGCCAAGTGTAAACGGATACACGTTTAAAAAAACCATCAGGAAAAAGCATGACCAGAAAATCAACAACCAGGCTGAACAGAAGCAAACAGCGCCATCCTGTGGAGGGAAAAAACCTGAGAGGAAAGCGATTTAGAGCGCACTTCTCACCAGTCAGGATGACTGAAAAGTAACAGACAATTAAATGAAAAGTTAATGTTTACATAAAGCCACGGCAGAGTGCTCTTCTCACGTCTGGTCCAGTTCTCGTCCTGAGATCATGATTTCTTTTTCACGCAGACGCACGCAGGTTAACGCGGGATGTTTAAAGCCTACTAAAAAAAGTCATACTGATCCAATTTTTATTCAAAATTGAAGCATAATTCAACAGACTTCTGTGGCTGTAAGGAGTCACACCCTCTACTTCAGATCTACACTGTAGTTTATAGTGAATAAAAAGAATGCGATGAACAGAAGTGACGAGTATTTTGCAAATAAATACATACACATGGTAATAGTAATGGTCTTAAAGTGGGCTACATGAAGCATCACTATGGGGTCTGTCATTTTCCCATCTCTTTAAAAATGTTTATATTACATAGATATTAACCTGTTCGACAAATCATTTGAATTTGAATCCAAACTTCAATAACTCAAAGAGCAAGTCAGTCTGTATAGGACGTGTTCTTTCAGTGTAAAGATCAATAATTAACAGCTTCTTGCCTCCAATAATAGTTTTAATACACTTTTAGATTACTATCATTTTTTAAACTGCACAGAGAGGGTCTGTGGAATTTATTTGAAGGCTAAAGTGATCCCTGGGAATCCCCTGATCTAAACAGAGCCTAAAACAACTCCAATTAAACGATCTCGTAAAAGAGCAGGTGAGCATGCAGTCACGCTGAAGCGCTACGGTTTGTCTCTTGTTTATCTTTCATTCATAAAAATGTCACGCCCTGTTCTTTGGAATCGTTTGGGCAAAACGGACGCATGCAAATCTTCTTCAGTGCTGAGTGAAGAGAGCTGTATGGAAAAACTCCACATGAAAGGGATCCTTTAAAGCCGCCACTTGGTTCTCTTTCAGCTCTGTGCGCTCAACTCTCGGCCACGAGGTTACTACAGTTGGAGTGAATCTAAACCGTGAGCCAGAGTGCACCGGTTATTGTGGAACAGCCTCTTATGAATCAACGGTTCGGAAGGAAATGTTGATCAAACTTGTGGCTTGAATCAGCCGAGTGTTGGACTATCACAAGCTAAATATCTACGTGTGACTCAGGCGTGTGGACTTTCTGGAGGCATGTTTAAATGATTTGACGTGGAACAGACCCAAACCGCTGTGCCAGGGCCGTGCCTCATGTGAGAGGAATGTGTGGAGCAGGAAAAAGAGAGAGAGAGAGAGAGAGAGAGAGAGAGAGAGAGAGAGAGGAGTGACAAAAGAGTGAGCTGTTAGAGAGAGAGTGGGAGGAAGGGGGCGGAGCTAGTGGTGTACTCACAGATAAAACGGGCTTTTAGGAATGGCGGTGACTAAAGAAGTGAGTGTGTGAGTGAGTGTGTGAGTGAGTGTGTGTAATCACTGGACAAGAACATTCTGTCCGGAGTGGATGTGAAGGGCCTGGTCTCGTTGGGTTCGGATGGTCAACATAAGCCGTGTGTGTGTGTGTGTGTGTGTGTGTGTGTGTGTGTGTGTGTGTGTGTGTGTGTGTGTGTGAGAGAGGGAAGGATAGAGATAGAAAGAAACCGGGCACAAGAGATAGAAACAGATAAACAAAACAGAGTGAAAACAAAAACGGCGCATGAAATCCCCTTTTCTGATAAGTAGCCAAATGCAAATGTTTTCACTCATCACCCGTGCCAACGATCTCACACACACACACACACACGTTCATTTTATTATCTGTGGGTTATTTCCATTGCTTTGTCCATCACTGTAACTAATGTTTCACATTCACCTAATCTGATCAGTCCACGTGTTTTTTTTTTTTTTTCCCCCCACTCATAAGAAATATTAGTAGCTGAAATGTACACAGTCTACTGCATAATGTAAAATATACTACACTTTAATCCACAACACACCCAAGTCCCATGATGCTTTGCACCAGATATGCGCAAAACCTCTGGAGGATCATCAAAGTGCATTATAATCCTGTAAAAAAAAGACAAAAGCTAATAATTTCAATATTACGGAAAAACACGGTTCTAATACATTAACTCACTAATAAAACATAAAACATTATTTAACAAAGACGTATAACCGTTGTTTTGTTGAGGCTTTCTATAAAGAGAGGTTTATTGAACATTTTTGGAAGGAGTCTCCAGTGTCGGAGGTAAAACTGTAAGTTTACCAAGTTTACACTTTGTGGTTTCTCAGTAACGTGACAAGCTGCATCTATTTTTGACTTAGGAACTTAGAGAGAGAGAGAGAGAGAGAGAGAGAGAAAGAGAGAGAGAGAGAGAGAGAGAGAGAGAGAGAAGCTGGCGATGGAAAGCCTGTTTATAGCTGCTATAACGTAAGTAAGAAATTGTTTCAGATGCTGTACAGCAGTAAATATAACCACAAATGGATAAAAAAAAGCATGATGTGTAATTGTTTATTAAATGAAAACTGTGGTACAAGAGGAATAAAAATACTTCAGGACGTGTTGTTATGGAAAAATAACTGACTTCACGGTGTTACAGTAACTCCGCTTCATGTCAGGCTGCATCACATCAACGTGCAGTTGATTCATTTCCTAATATAGCGCACTGCCAAGTGTTTTATTCTTTACTGTACTGAGGAGAAGCTCAGGAGATACACGAGCACCTTCGACCTTCAGGCAGATCATCTTAGCCAGGTCATGTGATCAGCCTTGTTCTATAAACCCAGGAATAAACCCCAGGAGAAGGTAAAACTGAAAGATGCAGGTTTCTCTTTCATTTTTATTGAATGGGAATTAAACGTGTGTAGGAAGCCGACACACACACCTTTTATTTCTCTGAGGAATCTGTAGAATCGATTATTTGCAGCACTTACCCTACCATGTCTCTTTGCATCCTAACAATCATAATTAATTATCGAGTACTTTGACCATTATGGAGACCTTTGGCCCGTGTAAAGCGCTAAAACCCTGTGCGCGCACACACACACCTTTCCATAAAGTGTCTGAACTCTGTGTGAACTGGGTGTGTGAGAGGGGTGAAGTGATTTCTGGCTAAATGAAGGAAGAGAGGGATGACTTACTGCTTTCTTGGGTCTTCCTCTGCGTTTTCCCCCTGCAGATGCTGTCGCAGCAGCTGCTTTCTGAGAGCGAGACAGATAGAGACACAGAGAGAAGGACAGAGAGAAGGACAGAGAGAAGGACAGAGAGAGACAAAATGGAGAGAGAGAGAGAGAGAGAGAGAGAGAGAGAGAGAGAGAGAGAGAGAGAGAGAGGACACACAGAAAGGCAGAGACACAGACAAAGAGAAAATACGCACATACACACAGAGAGAAACAGAGACAGACACACATACAGAAAGACAGAGCCACAAAGAGCCAGAAATAGAAAGAGAGAGACAGACAAAGACAAAGAGAGACAGAGACAGACACACATACAGAAATACAGAGACACACAGAGCCCGAGAGACACAGATAGAGATAAAAACAGATAAACAGAGACAGACAAAGAGACAAGCACACAGAGAGACAGAGAAACACAGAGAAACACAGTGACAGACAGAGAGACAGAGAGACAGAGAGAGAGAGAGAGAGAGAGAGAGAGAGAGAGACAAAGAGAGAGACAGTAAGACAGAGAGACACAGTCAGAGAGAAAGACAGAGAGGGACAGACATACAATAAGACAGTGAAAGAGAGACAAAGAACCAGAGAGACACAGATAAACAGAGAGAGAGAGAGAGAGAGAGAGAGAGAGAGAGAGAAAAAGAGAGAGATGGAGACAGACAGAGAGAGAGAGATGGAGACAGACAGAGAGAGAGACAGACAGACAGACAGAGAGACAAAGAGAGAGAGAGAGACAGATAGACAGTCCGAGAGAGAGAGAGACAGTCAGAGAGACAGAGAGAGAGAGACAGATAGACAGACAGAGAGAGACAGAGACAGATAGACAGTCCAAGAGAGAGAGAGAGAGAGAGAGAGACAGAGAGAGAGAGAGTGTGTCGGGTTAGTGGATTCAATCAATCACTTTACGCTTTACAGTGAACTCAAAATTGTGTAGAATCTTCTGCATCCTTAAAACAGGAAATGACTCACAGTCAGTGTTAAACATACAAGATCAGGATATAGAAAACAACAACACCACTGCAGTTTGTGTACACGCTGTAATAATCTGTCTGCAATCATACCATCATGGATTATAAAATTAACATCACAAACGTTGCTGTAACGAGCTGCAGTTAAACACACATCACTGCACGCAGGTCGGAGGTCAGGTCAATAAAACACACACCAACTTGTCTGAAGTATGAAGCTAACATAGCTAACCAGTAACAGGAGCTGATAACCACTGCTTTAGCGTTGCTCGCTAAAATATCACACAGTGTCATCTTCCTGAGGCGTTGATGTGGTTTCTGATGCTGTATGACACACTGAGATCTATAATCACAGACAAAACGACCTCAGAGCTCAACATCGTCGCTTTTTTGACGCCGAGTCACTTTCTTCCATCAGACAGGCAGGTGATTCCTTTAACCTGTCATCCGTATGTAGTTTAGTGTCACGACGCCACGGCAGACTCCGATACGAGGTCGGAATTATAGATTAGAAATGATTTAGATGATAGAGTTCATATTTCTGCTATTTTTATTAAACTGTTTACACACAAAGCGCATCAATGAGCCGAATGCTGACTGGTGAGGTCAGAGTGTGATGAGTCAAACATGCCGCATGTTCACGAGATGCTACACTTGAGGCTTCCACTACACGTTAGCAACATTAGCCTTTCTAAATCCTGAGCAAAACTGAAAGAAAAAAAATTGAACATGAAACACAACTTGGCTCATTGAAAAAAAAAAAAACCTGTAAATTGCATTTTGGCCAAACTGTTACTGTCGTAATACTGCATTAATCATGTGAATAATGCTTTTCTGAAGTGTGTGTGAGTGAGAGAAAATCTAACCACTAGAGGGTGTTAGTCTCTCTCTCTCTGTGTGTGTGTGTGTGTGTGTGTGTGTGTGTGTGTGTGTGTGTGTGTGTGTGTGTGTGTGGGCACTCAGCCAGAGGGCAGTGGGTTTGTTGGCTATTATGTTAGAAACGGACATGAACTGCACACAGGCCACTCCAGTTCATTGGCCACCTGGTTTGAAGCTCTGAGACAGCTGGCAGACCCAACACACACACACACACACACACACACACACACACACACACACACACACACACACACACACACACACACACACACAAGACTGAGTGAGGGTGTACATGTGTATTGTGCAGAGAAGTGAAGGGGGTCAGCAGTTGTCATGACAACAGCAGACGGAAAGAAGCAAACCAAGTGTGTGTATGCACGTGTGTGTATGCGTGTGTGTACGCATGCGTTTGTTAGAGGTGGAGGGTGTTGTCATGGAGATGACACCTCTATCGGGTGCACCTGCATCATGCAAAATGCCACAGGAAGCCACGGTGAGACAGGAAGTGGGGAGAACCGACCATCCGGGTTTCGTTTTAATGTTTTCAACTATAAATCTGTTATAAACACTGGAGCGTGATCAGCGCCGAGAACTAGCGACGTTTAGCAAAAACTAGCAAAATAATCACATCTTCAACGGGGGAAAGACACGAACAACTCAAACGCATTTCGAGGTGAGAAATAAAAAACGAAAAACCCTAAAACTGAAAGATGAGCGTTCACCTTGAGTATATATGGAAATAAAAGTTGCTCAGGTCAGTTCCAATAAAGCAAATTCACCAACAGTGCTAACTCGATGACCACTAAACATCCTGATGCTAACGCTAACGTGGAAGAATGTAGCCTAATTGTGTTTAGAAGTAACTTTAGACAAAGCCTTTTCAACTAAGGATCACAATGACATTAAAGTGACATTAAATTGAAACGTTACGGTTCAATTTTAAGAAGTTGGTACACTATAAAAATCAGGAGAATTGTATACAGCATACAAATTAATACACAGCTCATAACTGCTATTAAAAGTTTAATGTGAAATCTACCGAAATAGAGAAAATTAAAATTCACACAATTTAAACTTGTTTTGACAAAAAAAAAAAAAAAAATCATCAAACTCGAATTCGAGTTAACAATAATCGCAAAACATTACAAATTAAGCAACTTAAATTCGCTTAATAAAATAACCTTAATAATGCAAACTCAAATCAAAAGCTGGCTTAACAACTCGAACCACTCAAATTTAGGTTTTGCTAGACGGCTAAACACTGGAAACAACTCGAAACATTACTCGAGTGCACGTTAAACTACTCCAATTCATTTGAGTGCAAAAGTTAAAGCTACTCCAAGTGGAAATTAAACTTAGACTCAAAATGGTGAAGTAAAGCAAGTCCAATCAATTCAAACTCAAAGACAGATGATAAATTTGAGTTTTGAATCGAAATAGGAAACTTATTTAGATGTAGATTTTAGCTAAATCACTCCGACGACGGTGGAATCGTTTAACGTTAAACGACGGGTGATTGTTCGCAAACTCGAATGATCTGAAACAACTCACTTTATCTAAACAGCATGTATGACTAGACTGAAGAAACGGCGAGTAGCTAAATGACGTAAATGGTCGATTTCACAGTGATCGCTAAACGAAAAACTTTTTAGAGATGAAAGTTAATTAGATTTTTGTATACGTTTGCGACATCATCTGACACATCGTTATCTTGTCTTTTTTTTTTCCCTGTGACGATGCTAACAGACACTCACTTTGCCTTTAGGTGCTGTGGAGCTCGCCTTGTTTTTGCTTCCCTTTGGTCGTCCTCGGGGCCTCTTCGGCGTCGGGGAACCGCTGGGCTCCTGCTGCAGAAGAAAAGAAGAAGGGAAAAAAAAAAAAAGAAGAAGAAATTGAGCAAATTTTTGATTCTCACCTCGAAGACTTAAGTCTTCAATACCCAAGTTTTAGCTTAAAGCTTAAAAGTTAAACTACCACATAGATGGTCATTTCAAAATAACTTCCAAACATTTCAGAAATTTATTACATTTTTACATTAATCTCAGGAAACTGTATCAATTTATCACCTGAAAGAATAACAAGCTGAGGCCGAGTTGATTTAATTTCAGTTAGCTAGACAGCTAGCATGACAGTTAGCATGCAAAAGTTAGCATGACAGCTCAACTTTTCACCTTTTTAAGAAGTATATATATTTTTTTTTTTCAAAGAAATGTAATCACAGAATAAAATTAATCCAAATATGTATTTTTGCCGCTGTTACGTTGGTCACGTTATGTGTAATGTGACAGCTTTTTCTATGTTTTATAAAATGTTTTTAATATAAATTGAATTTACTGTCTCCATTTCAGTGTTATGAATTTTAAATAAATAAATAAATAAATAAATAAATAAATAAATTTTTCTTAAATATAGAAAGTAATACATTTATTTTTGTAGATATATACAAAAATATTAAAAGTATAAAAATAATATTAAAGAATAAAAGTATCAAGCAGTTTTGTTTTTTTTTTAATTAAAAAAAAAAATGCAACTACTGTTTTGGCTTTTTGTGAAAGATCGATCGTGTGTTGTAGAAATTGCTTCGAGAATCACATGACCCACCCCTAATCCCCACCCATGACGTCCACTTCCAGTCTCACACGCAGCTCTTGTATGGACGCTTTAAATCATGTCATCAAACAAGACCTGCGGTTTGAGCTTCTGTTTATGATCAAAGCGTCGTCCTGAACAGAGTGAAAACACGCGGTTAACCCCGTCAAATAGTGACGCACTTTAAAGGTTCTTTATTATGTTATCACCTTGTCAGTGTAAAAACATCCACTTTATCAACCACGCTCCCTAGAGGTGCTGTTTTTATGCTTCTTATTTTGTTTCGGGGTGAGCAAGAGTTGCCATAGCGAAGCATTGCAGAGTAAACAGGAAGCCGACGTGTGGCATGAGTAAGCCGTGAAACTCCCACCATCATGTTTCACCGATCGAGCAGCTCTCTGTGTGTTGGTCAAAGTTTCCTTTCTTCGATTTCTACGATTAACCTCTTATCTCGTTTAGGATTAGATTTAGGATTATTTTTTAAATGAATGCACGGCTTATTCCAGTGTTGGCATTAAATACATCTGAATGGACAAAAAAAAAAAAAAACACAAAAAACACTGAATATCAGTTGAAAAATTTGGGTTTTAGTTTACTGTAACTTTACTGTTAACATGCTAGTAGGGGTGGACAATATGACAAAAATATCGTATTGCGATTCTCGAAGGCATCGATGCGCAATACACATCACTTCCAGCAATACAGAAGCATATTAACAAAATTTATCATGCATAATTTTACCCAAAAAAAAAAATAATAATAATAAAATACATGTATAAAAGGGTTTCTTAAAAAAAAAAAAGCTGCTTTCAGTTGGTTTGTCATTATTTCTAAAAATGTAATAAAAAACTTCAAAGATATCGTGATATCTTAGAAAAGTGCATTGTGACACTATTTATCGCGATATCCATATTACATCATCATCATCATATCGCCCAGCCCTACATGCTAGTCTGCATTTATAAACCTTCTTAATCAAGCAGTAAATTATTCTTTCAGGGTTTTTTTCCCCTCCCCTCCCCAAAACCCCCACCAGGGCTGAGCGATATGACGATAATATCAACATCATGATAAATTAAGTCACGATACACTTGACTGCGATATTGTCGGTATCACAATCATTTTATATCAATCTTCTACATTTTGAAGCTTAAACTGTTAAATGGAAATGTTCTAATTTCCTCCTTTTTAGAGTCAATTAATTTGTGTCATTAAAACTTCAAATGCAACACGACTGCTGCAGTTTCCGAGCAAACTTACAGATCACGATCGATATTGTTTATCAGAAATGTCTTCAAGTATCGTGATGAAGTATTTGTCATATCGCTCACCTTTAATTCCTACATTTCGCCGTATCTACTTAGTAAACTAGTATCGATATCACACTAAATTACATCACAATATATGATGCATTGATGCTCAGTAACTAATAGCTAACTGAAAATCTTCACACCGTTTGATTTTTGTAGATGTGAAATGAAAAGATAAATCAAAACACATCATATTACATTCATATTATAGGATGAACAGGTATAATTAGAGATGACACGATACCACTTATCCATTTCCGACAGCGATATCTATCCGAAAAACTATATAGTTAGTTTATACTTTAAAGTATTTCACAGTTAAACTCACTCATTTCTCATTTCACAGTTAAACTCTTTCCCACAAAAAGTTTACATTGTTAATATAATAAACGGAATAAAGTATAAAGTATAAATATAATAAAATCAATCCTGAAACCAGTCAAGCCTTTTTATATGTAAACATCCAGTTCCAAAAAAAATATCCGATAAAGACAAATCCGATCCCAAAATATCCGATATCTGACGTTTTTTCCAATATCCGATCCACATTTTTTTTTTTCTTTCAACTGGCTCTCAGTTCGGTGCAGTCTCTAGCTATAAATGCTACATTCGATATATAATGTAAATATGAGGTTGTGAATGTTAAAGGTTAAGTAGCTAAAGTTTGAAAGTGGGTTAAATCGCAGAAGGTCCTTGTTGTAGCGTTCGTGAAGGCGCTCTGTAGAACCGCAGGAACCGTCTACTTAAACAAAGCGATAAGCACACAAACACGTCTTTCCGTCCAGGTTTTAAGAATTGATTGTGTGTGTTTTGCTGTATGTAATCTTTTAACAGGAAGACTTTGTTACAACACAAAGAAAGCAGTGTTCAAGGTCAGCGCAACTGACACCGGCTGCTACTTTAAGACCAACAGGTGGCACAGAGCTCTCAGCTGCCAAATTCCTCCAAGTGCATCAGGCACGTCGGAGGAAAGCGGAGACCTGATTCAGGCAAGGTCAACGGGGCCGAGACGAGAGGAAGAGGCGTTCTGGGGAAATACTGTCAACAAAAACACGGGCTGTGGGTCAACGAACCACGAACACTCTTCACTAATGACTAAAAATACAGAAATACACAGCAGGGCTGGGCGATACGACGATACAGCATCAACATCGTGATACAGTGCGTCACGATACACTGCGTCTCGTCATTGTTGTATAAATTTTGTTTTTTTAAATAACAAAATCACTGAAAGCAGATTTGATTAAATTTTCTACTGTCTGAAACTTAAATTTATTTATTCATTCATGTATTTATTTATACAGATCTTTAATTTTTTTCCCTCCTTTTTCAGTGTTACTTTATTTTTGTACACATTAAATAAAATTATAGCTTATTTTTAAAGGTTTATTTTTACATGCAACACTTTTGCTGGCAGTTCGTGATGAAACCAATATATATTGTAGAAACCACAAATACAGACACATGCATGTACTGTCCAATAGCGCTGGGCGATACGACGATATAATATCAATATCGTGATGAATTACGTCACAATACACATTTGAGATATTGCAGAAAAAGCTATCACACAAAAAATATTTAAATTTAAACATTTAAAACCTGTTTTGATGTTAAAATTGTGTACTGCACGTTTAAAATGATAAAAGTGAATTTATTTATGTATTTATTTATTTACCGATTAACCGATATTTCATCATATACTGTATATTGTGCATCACAAATGTGTAAAAGTATCACGATATGATATTTTCGTCATATCACCCACCCCTACTGCCCAATTTCCCTTTATTATTATTTTATTTTTTCTCTTTTTCCTCTACTGTATGCTTAAGCAATCGTGACAATACATAAACTGCAACATGACTGCATATCCATGAAGCAATGCATGAAAGTAATTTCGAGCAACTGCCAATTTACTACGATACGATTTCTTTATAATCAAAAGTTTAGAGTTTGAAGTGAGCTCCTTCACTGGATCTGGGAATAACATTATCATTTCAAAACGTTATCAAAGGATAGCACACTTACAGTAAAAAGAGCTTTTATAAAAAGACACAAATGCCCTATTGCCACTGTTGAACACATTTTTGTTTGATAAGAGGCATTAATATTGTGATCTGCATGCTGATGCGCTGGCTTTAAATCAGGGGCTCACAAACATTTTGAACAAATGATCCCAAATGGACATTATAATGCAGCTAATATGCGGATAATGCGTAATGTCTGATGTCTTACTAAAAAGAAATCTAAGAAAATGCCCTCTCAACTCAGAAAGTCAGAATGGTCTCCTAAACCCCCGAGTTCAGCAAGTGACGTCAAATCAAAATGGCCTCCCGGAGCATGAACAGTAAACACAGCAGATGTGTTAGCTTTAAAGGAGTTACACTGAATATACAAGTATTAGCTTTAGCTCAATCAACATACAGACATGTTCTCTTGTTAAATCTCTAACACTGACTCTACAGTTACATCAAAATATACATCACTCATCACACTCATGGCTAGCTTGTTGCTAACACAAGACAAACAACGAGGCGTGCTTGTTTTTTTTTTTTTTTTTTTAACTTTGGAGCTCGAAAGCATGGAGGTTGTAAATAACAATTTGGAGTAACTAATTTTCTACAATCTTTACAAGCCTTAGTGTTTTGGTTTCTCTTCCTTATTTACAGTGACACTTATAAACACATATTTAATAAACGTATTCTTGTGTTTGTTTTCTTAACTTCTCTTGTTTTTACTGCTGAACTCCTACGCTTATACAGTGTGTCAGGATAGTGGAAATAGCACGTACGCTCTTCGGTTAAATCTGGCTTCCTATTTAAAATTAAATCTGTGATATTAATTTGTAAACTAACGTAGTAAAATGAAAAGAGGAGATCGTTAGCCTCTCTTATGACACCGTTTGCAACCACTAGTTTGGGAACCGCTGCTAAACCTTAAAGAAACAGGTTTGCTAGCATGAGCAGTATATAACCACATCTGCTATTAGCTGCACAAAGTCAGATATATGTACTTATATTATTAATTTCCTAAGAAATTATATCCTAATAATATTACTGATTGTTCTAAAACTACAAAAGTGATGCTATGAGAGGTTTCTGAATCACGGAAATCACACTAATGTTTATTTCTGATTCTACAATTTCCAGAACTAAACATCTGTCTGTGTGTGTATGTGTGTAAGGGTTCAGTCCTCTACTTACACACATACCTACAGCGCACATGAACATGAACGAACACGCTCGCGACTTGGCGAACCTGTACATGCGGACGCTGAAACAGGAACAGCTAGCTATACGAGCGTGGTGATTAATCACACAGTCATAACAGTAACACAAGAGCTCCTGAGTCGTTTGTATAATTAAGCAATTCAGCAGATAATGACTTAAAACCTTAGGGGATTACAGATAAGCGAGGTGATGACAATGATTAATAGTCACAAATAAACAGTGCAATAGCAGCGTTGTAGAGTGAGAACTGCACAAGTCAAAAGTCCAAAATAAGATTCATATCTATTCATTTAGCAAAAGCTCTCACCTTAGAATTATTATTAATAATAAATATTTATTATAATTAAACTTACAGAAATCTAACAGAGCATGGTAACTTTTTATTTTCTAGCTGTTTATGAACGACGGCTGATTTGCACTGCAAACACTTTAGCAAGCATATTTACTATAACGTTAATCTTATTACAGTGAAGTTAAAAGTTAAAGTAACGGATGCTTAAATGATTAGTCATAGCGAGGTTTCCGTTCTTTCACCTCTAGGCGTTGATAAACTCACTCCACGCTTGTGAGTTCTGAGCAAGATAATGCGTACAGCCATGACTCACTCACTTCATTCACTCACTCATTTTATTCCAAATTTGATTCATAAATTAACATTCAGTACATAACATTAAACATTAGCTTTATACGTGTGTTTAGGACAAACGAGTTCCTTCGCACAACAAGCTGCCATTTTAAACTTCTCACACAGCTTTATAACGTTGTTTCTCACTTTTTTTCCCCCTTTGTGAAAACTCGCTGAGCTTCAAGTTTGTATGTGAGGTCACGTGGTACAACGTTTACGCTCACTGCTCACAGCAGCGAGGCTGAATGCTGCAGAATTAGGGCTGGGCGATTTGAAGATATAATACCGATGTGAAATTGCGTCAAAATATACTCTGAGATATTGTGGATAGCGAGACGTTACACTTAAATTATGTAATTTAAAAAAAAAAAAAAAAATTAAAAAACCGACCGGAATCTGGTGTGATGTTAATTTTGTAAGTGTTTTTCCCTTTTTCAGTGTTAAGTATATAGAGTGTGTGTGTTTGTGAGCCAAGCTATCTATCTAAATCTATATATTATATATATCGTGATGGATCTTGTACTGAGTAACAAATCGAGATCCTCATTTTAATACCGTTTTTTTATGCAGCTCCGTAGAATCAAAATCGAAGTGAAACAAAATCAAACCCAAACACACAGCCGAGCAGCTCACAGCTGCGAGTTTTACTCAGCCGCGATCTCATCATGGCTTCATGGTCACTTCCACCTGCCACTTTAAAGCACGCTAAATGTAAATAAAGCGGTGAGCGTGCCTTTCTGGCAGATCCGGGCGCGTTTGCGTACAGGGAAACGCATAGTAATTTGGTTACTCAAAACATTTACATTACATTTACATTTATGGCATTTGGCAGAGGCCCTTATCCAGAGCGACTTCAAAAAAGTGCTTTGAAGTAAACAGATCAGTGCTAAAATCAGCATCGATAGAGCACAAGTACTGTGAGCATAGGAATATTTTTCTTGTAACGGAGTACATTTTCAAACATGCTGCATGCGTATACGTGGGGACGGACCTCGGGGGCAGAACAAACACGCAAAATAAAAACAGCTCACGTTAATGACGCAGACAGAATTTAGGAGCGAAGGAAAAAAAAAAAAATGACATTGCACCAAAAAAAAAAAGAAGTATGTGAACCGCTGACCGTAACTCATATGCATCTCATTCAGATTTATCCCGCTGTGTTTGCTGTTATAATGAGCTCCACTCTTCTGGGAAGCTTTCCACTAGATGTTGGAGCGTGGCTGTGGGGATTTGTGTTCATTCAGCTACAAGAGCATTAGTGAGATCAGGCGCTGATGTTGGGATGTCGAGGAGGTCTGGGGTTCAGTCGGTGTTCCAGTTCATCCCAAAGGTGTTCGGTGGGGTTGAGGTCAGGGCTCTGTGCAGGACACTCGAGTTCTTCCACTCCAACCTTCACACACCATGTCTTCATGGAGCTCGCTTTGTGCACAGGGGCATTGTCATGCTGGAACAGGTTTTGGGCCTTTTAGTTCCAGTGAAGGGAAATTTTAAACGCTACAGCGTACAGACATTCTATACAACTGTGTGCTTCCAACTTTGTGGAAGAACCACATAGGGACGTGATGGTCAGATGTCCACATCCTTTTGGCTGTATAGTGTACCTCGACCGATTTTTACTGTTCTAATGCATGTAACTGCTGTTCACTTCAATCATTTACTCCCACTGTTCAATTCAGTTCAATATTTGCATGTGGTTTATTATATTTGCTGAAATACATCATGGTTATTACAGAACAATCCTGGACTAATGAAGCGAATGTAATATACGTAGGTCGGCCTACTTTTCAGCTGAAAATCACATGATTGTTAAAATGTGGTCCGAAACACATCAACGCAAACCTCCATTTTGATCAGAGTTTCACCTCAGACACACAGATGAAGGCAGGTGATGGGAGATTTTATTATCTATAGGCTCTGATTATAGTAGTAAGCATTAACACGCTAATCCGAGGCCGGTGTTAGAGCCTGAGACTGACGACTCAACAAGCCAATCACTGCTCAGAACTGCTCGTGAACCAACCAACCAACCAACCCACCCCCGAGGGGCCGAGCTGGAGTAAGTGGGTCACTCGTGGCTCCTGGTTCGTGTTACAGGATGCAGTCAGGCTAAATATGATGGAGAAGCAGCAGTAGGTGTAGGAGGGGTTAGAAAAAGAAATGAAAATCCAGCAGAGAAGACATGATGATGATTATGATGATGATATATGGAGAGGAAAATAAGAATCCTGAACAACTAGTCTAACTAGGGGAGGGCGATATGACCCAAAAAACGCACTTCTGTGATACACAATATGTACTGTGATGTATAGGACAAAAAATTTGTATAAAATTAAAGTACAAAAAGTACATCAAAGTACAAAATTAGCAAATACATAAATAAATAAAACCAATAAATTAGCAGCTTTAAGGCAGTCGGTAATAAATTTTAAGAATAAAAAGATCTCTCAAAAAACTGTACCATGTATCACAATATCAATATTATATCATATCGCATCGCATCAAAAGCAGTCATACAATCTCCATTAAAAAAAAATTATAAATAAATAAAAAATAATGATAAACAAGATGCACTGAGGAAATGCGCGATCTCAGGCGCATCCATAACGTCCCAGTGTTCAGTTACACAGCGAAGACCTGATCACGTGACTGAATCATTGGGGCAGATATATTTACGGAAACATCTGAGCTTCTGCTCGAAACCAAAGACACTAAAATCCTGCACTGGAGGAAAGGAAAGCTGAGATTTTTTCCCCCCCAAACAGTTTCTTTTGGATATATGTAGTTTAGAGAGAGTAAGAGTATGGCATTTATGATATGTGGAAAGGGATTGTTCGTTAGAAAGTGGTGTAGATTGTGTAAAACACCAGAAAGACCTATTCCTGAAATTGCAGTTGATTATATTGGCCCAGATCAGGTGTAAACGAGCTCTCGTGCACCTGCTCCTTTCATTTGCATGCCATATGCATACGACATGCTCCCATTGTTTTACATGAGATCGGACAAAAATCCTTTAAATCGTAAATTTTTCGGCTTGTACGTTTTTAAACGATGGATTAACACTAATATTTTCAGATTATTCTCGCCATACAGGAACTCTCCGTGTCCTTCGCCATACCTGTGGGTTCTTTCGGGGTCTCCCTCTGCCTCTCTTCTCCGCTCCGCCCTTCTCTTTAGTAGAGACGGCGCCCTTGTCCTTGGCAGTCTCGCTCATGGTCTCTTGCTGGTGTAAAGAAAATACAGTAGACAAATGGATTAGGATCGATGTCCATCAACCAAAGTGCAGACCAAGATTAGTGTATATTAACCACTGCAAACTCTGAACACCTCACAAGATCTGCTGTTTCGGAGACGCTCTGACCCTGTCGTCTAGCCATCACAATTTCGCCCTTGTCAAAGTCGCTCAGATATTTACGCTTGCCCATTTTTCCTGCTTCCAACACATCAACTTCAAGAACTGACTGTTCGCTTGCTGTCTAACACAATAGATATAAAAAGTCTACACAGCCCTGTTAAAATGGCAGGTTTTTGTGAAGTAAAATAATGACACCAAGGTAAATCATGTCGGATCTTTTTCCATCTTTAATGTAAAATTGCAAAGTATACAAATAAAGTGAAAAACAATTTAAAAAAAAAAAAAAACACTTTCAATAACCTAGTTGCACCCCAAAACTAATACTTTATTGAAGCACCTTTTGATTTTATTACACCACACTTTTTGGCGTCTATCAGAGTCTATCAGCGTGGCACATCCTGACTTGGCGATATTTTCCCACTCTTTCCTGCAAAAACATTCATCAAATTGATCCATCAGACTGTAAGAACATCTCCTGTGCACAGTCTGCTTCAGATCACTCCACAGATGTTTAGTTAAAAACGCTGATCTTCTTTTGGTTAATCCGTTATTTTGTCAATTTGCATGTATGCTTTGGGTCACTGTCGTGCTGAAAGGTGAAATTCCTTTTCATCTTCAGCTTACTAGCAGACACCTGAAGGTTTTGCATTAAAATCGACTGGTATTTGTAACTATTCATGATTCCCTCCACCTTGAGAAACGCCCCAGTTCTGGATGAAGAAAAGCAGCTCTAAAGCATGATGCTGCCACCACCATGCTTCACTGTGGGGATGGTGTTCTTTTGGTGATGTGCTATTTTGCACCAAACATATCTTTTGGAATTGGTCTCCTCAGACCATAACACATTTTGCCACATGGTTTGGGGGGATTTTGTTGAGCTTGGATGTTTTTTGTGAGAAAGGGCTTCTGTCTAGCCGCCCTACCCCACAGCCCAGACATGAAGAATGAGAGAGATTGTTGTCACGTGCAGAGTCATCAGCACATGTCAGATGTTCCTGCAGCTCCTTTAATGTTGCTGCTGGTCTCTTGGCAGTCTCCCTGTTAAGTTTTTCTCTTGTCCTTTTGCAAATTTTGGAGGAACGTCCAGTTCTTGCTGGTGTCACTGTGGTGCTCCATTTTCTCCACTTGTTAATGATGGACTTCACTTTGTTCCATGGAACAGCTAATGCTTTGGAGGTTCTTTCATACTCCTCTCCTGATCGAGATCTTTAAACGAGTGAGATGCTGTACAGGCTTTGTAAGGTCTTTGAAGACTTCATCAGCAGTCAGATGAAACCAAAAAGATGTGGAGAAAATCCTACAGAAACAGCTGGTCTTTACTTGGAGTTAATCAGAATAATTTCATTGATGACAACTTTATGATAATTACTTTGAACGCGAGATTGAACGTGATTGGTTCATTCTGAACACAGCCACATCCCCAATTATTAAAAGGCGTGCACAATTACGCATCCAGGTTATTGGAACTTTTTTTTATTTTTCCCTAAAAGGTTTCTGATTGTTTTTAACTTAATTTTTTATACGCTGTAATTTCACAATGAGGGTGGAAAATGTTCTGACCTGATTTAACTTAGTTTCATTTTTTCTCCCAATCACAAAAACCTGCCATTTTAACAGGGGTGTGTAAACTTTTTATATCCACTGTAAAACCCACCCCTTGACCCCAGGTGCCATTTTAATGAGATAATCAAATGTTATTCACTTCACCGGGAATTATATATCTATATATATATATATATATATATATTATATATATAAAAAAAAAAAAAATCACACACACACCAAGCATACTTATTAACACTTAAAGAAAAAAAAATCTAGGTATCTGCAAAAATGCTCAATTTTAACATCATATCAGCTGCTTCTTTAAAATTCTTAAAAAAAAAAAAAATCTAATTAACGTAAAGATTTCACAATGTCTCAGAAAAGCGTATCGTTTCATTACATCATCATCATCCTTCCCAAACCTTGTTTAACCCTTTCATGCAGGAGTCTTCGATCTTACCCACAAAGTGCAGGTGTTTCTGCAGGCTTTCACGGCAGCCATACAGGAGGCGCACTAGCGAGCTGACTGGAGATGAACTGATTAAGTGGAATCAGGTGGGGCTCGTGCCAGGATGCAACGAAAGCCTGCAGCCACACCGGCACTTTGTGCAGAAGACTGAAGCCCCTGTTTTAATGCTTTAGTGTCCACGTTCACGCACAGATCATTTAAGGCTCTTTTTTTAATATTTTAAGTAAAATATAAGATGTAAGATCATCTCCAAATGACTTGAGAGCAATGGTATAAATTAACATAAATGAACTTCTGTAGCTCTCCAGACTAACTCATTTTACCAACTTTCTACATCAAAATAAAAAAAAAGTAAAAAATGTTTTAAAATTTTATTTATATGAAAATTTTATATATATTTTTTTAGATTTGTAACCTTTTTGCATCATGCAGCAGTCCTTAATGTATAATTTATAGATACATTTTATATATATATTGTTATATTCTAGACCTAAATATTTTGAACATTAGATTTGCTTTATTATGATTATTATTATGATTATGATTTTTATTTTAGCCTCATTCATTTACTTTTTAATATCTGATATTCAGACAGAATCAGAATTGATACTTCATGCAATTTTTAAGTTTAAAAACAAGACTAATAGCTAAAGTAACTGGATATACATATAACTAATTTATGCATCAAAAGGTTTAATCTTAAAAAATTAATTTAATGAGATAAATATCTAGTTCTTCCCTCCAGTCTGACCTACAACTAAATCTCTACACATTATATATGAGATATATTCTACATTAGACTCGTTTTTTGGTTTAATTCTTTAAATAAACGCATAAACTCGGTGTTTTTGAAAAGGCAGCATGTTGTAGATTTCTCATGCTGACTAACAGAGACAAACCTGGACGTTTGTGATCACAAACCTGCAATAAATGCTTCAGAAAAATACAGGAAGGTGAGCTAGCATTAGTCGGTTGCTAGCTAATAACCGGGCTTGTGTTTGTTTACAATCCAAAAAAAAATGCTGAGAAAAATCCCTAAAGCGTGCAATTCAACTCCTGAAATCATTTAGCAGCTGTGAAATTTTATAGCAGGCAGGAATTTGCATAATTAACGCGCAATAACACCATGCAATAAAAGCAGAAATGGGAAATACCTCCGCGCGCAGCTTTAACTGGAGGTGTTTTAAGTACAGCTGCGATGCCCCCCCCCTCCCCACCCCCCCGTATTACTACGGAAGCCCGCAAGGTACAAGATGAATGAAGGGAGGGAGGGGGAACGCGAGACGGAAATTCGAACACGCAACATGTGCAAAGAAAACTGGCGCGCAAACAAAGAACAATAACTACAAAGCACATCTCAAACCCCAGAAATCTCAAAGCAGGACGACTCAAATCATTCATATCGAATGCAAAATGATTAGAGGTAATACTACAACATGGAGTATTTTAAATATATATAGATATATATACACACACACACACACACACACATCATCCTGATGCAAAACAGGCAACTTTAAAGCACAATACCAAGCATAATAGCTCAACATAGGCTATATACAATACTCCAGAATCCTCAAGCACAAATCTTTCTAAAGCATAAGGTAGTGTTTCATTGTTGAACATCCAACTTGAAGGATTTAAACATTTTTTAAAAAGAAAAAAAAAAAAAGACCCAACTACAAATTAGCACAAAATAACTTTCAATGCATCAAATTGCTACTGTAGGCTAGAAGTTTATCTGAATGAAATAAAAGTCAGTTTTACCTCTTTGAATATTATTATTATTATTATTATTATTATTATTATTATTATTATGCACTTTATAGCAAATTCAGAGTGAAATTATGCTCTAATATCATAACATAACCTGCTAATGCAAAGTGATCTAAAATGAAAGAATTACATTTCAAAACATCCTCCATGTGAAAGTGTGAAAGTGGGAGACTTTCATACAGCCTGCTGAGGGAGATATTACTTTATTAGTGACTAATAAACCGGAAATCCAAGGTGTTTAAAAGTATCAGAAAATCCAGTTCACCAAAACAGTGCTGAATGAACAGAGTCTCAAAGTGAGCTCTGTAGGAAGGTTTAATCCAAAGCTCAAGAGTTTACTGGGTATGTGGGTTTCTACTAAAGCATAATACTCATAAAAACATCAGCATTTGGTAAAAAACAAAAAACCCGCCACTCACACCACCAACACCACCCCTAACACCAACCCCAACACCAACCCCAACACACCAACACACACACACACACCACAACAACAATGTCCGACTGCATCACTTCAATTTAAAGTGGATTTAAAAAAAGAAAAAAAAACTCCAAAGCCAGCTCAGCCCAAGCAGCATCAATTAAAAGCAATCTAGGAGTAGCTACAGAGACAGGATTGCGGATATAAGGATGGAGTTTCATAATAAATAATATATCACAATGAGCGGAAATTACAATGAAACGCGTCGTCGCGCTTTTTCCGACTCGACCCTGATAAGTCATATTACTCAAACTCTAAATCCAATAAAAGTCCCCAAGGTTGAGAAAAAAAACTCCCACAGCACGTAGGACTGGGCTGGAAATGAGAAATCAGGCTGTGAGAAGAGGTGAAGATGAAGATAAAGGAATTACCTTGTGAGCTGAAGGCAGAGGCGCGTTGGGGAGAGTGTGTGTAGTACAGCGCGCAGGAGCCGTGCAGTGTTCAAGTGAGTGAGAGAAAAGGCGCCTTCAGGCCATTTTAAAGGGGCTTCCGACTGAGAGAGACTGCACTCGGGGGAGGGAGCCAAAAAGGGAGGATGGGAATGAGCCCTGCCTTGTGTTACTGCGAGGAGGGAGCTACATTTAAACCATGCTCAATATTATTATTTATGAAATCGAGGCTATTTCCTAAACTCACATCCACTACATGATGACCAAAAGTTTGTGGACACCTGAGCATCACATCCATGTGGAGTCCTTCCCCCCAAAAAAATTGAAAGCACACAATTGTATAGAATGTCTTTGTATGCTGAGGCATTACAATTTCCCTTCATTGGAACTAACAGGTCCAAACCTGTTCCAGCACGACAACGCCGCTGTGCACAAAGCGAGCTGCATGAAGACATGATTTGAGAAGATTGAGGTGGAAGAACTCGAGTGTCCTGCACCTCAAATCCACTGAACACCTTTGGGATGAACAGAACTCCAGACCTCCTCAACATCCCAACATCAGCGCCTGATCTCACTAATGCTCTTGTAGCTGAATGAACACAAATCCTCACAGCCACGCTCCAAAATCGAGTGGAAAGCTTCCCAGAAGAGTGGAGCTCATTATAACAGCAAATAATGAGATGTTCAACAAGCACCTATGAGGGTGATGGTCAGGTGTCCACAAACTTTTGGCCATATAGTGTATTTATAGGCATGTAGAAACAACAAGACAGTAAATATGACACACACTTGAGGGGAAACCTAACCATAATGGGGAAATACACTTGAAAAAAAAAAGTCCTATACTTTACATATCATGTTGTTTAGGTGGTGTTCTTAACTTTTGTACTTTTAATACACATCTTTCACCTGGAAACATGGATATAGTGGATGTAATATAACTTTAAAAGCAATTGAAGTTATAGAAATGGACTGTACTTACCTTTCAGAGTAAAGCATTAATAGTACATTACATGTATCTTAAAAAGAAAAAGAAAAAGTCCTAAACTGTAGTCTACCTTTCCTTGTTGTTTTGGTGATGCCCTTAATGATTATACTTTTACTATGTATCTTTCAGCTGGAAACATGGATATAGTACATATTTAAAAAGCATTTAAGCTAGATATATGGACTCTATTACCTTTTAGAGTAAAGTTTTGCTACAGTTTTTCTCAGTGTGTACAAATCCACTGGACTTACAATACACTTGCGCAGTAGTGAAGGAGTGAATGCTTAAGCATATTTCTCAACAAGATGACGTAGTGAGTTCTTTCAAACATTAAAAAAAAAAAAAATGGGGAAAAATACTCCAAATCCACTTTCAGAATAAAAAACCCAGTACCTAAACAGGACCTTGAATAGATATCTTTCACCTGGGAACATGGATACCTTTAGTATACCTTTAAAAAGGATTTAAGCTACGTATATTCTATATAGTATATGAACTGTAATTACCTTTTAGAGTAATGTTTTACTAGTACACGACATGTACCTTCCCAGGTAAGATTCATACTAAAGGTACAGTACAAAAGGTGTACGATCACAGCAACGAGAAAAAGAGAGACTACAAACATTTAAAAGTAATACAATAGTGGTATTCTGCCAAAAAACTAATTACAGTGTGTTAACAACAGCAGTCAAGTTGGGTCAAGTAGATTTAAAAAAAAAAAAAAAAAAAAAAAAAAAAAAAGTATTTATTTATAGTCATTCCATCCACATGCAATCATCACAACAGGCCTACACTCTCAGAAATAAAGGTACTTTTTCTTGTGGTTGTGTTGGTACCATCAAGAGTACATCTTCTGACCTTTAGCATGGTGTACAAAGCATAGATTATACACATAATCCAACTATTCAAATATTAGATCATTATTTAAATGTGTACAATAATATTTATCAGAGCTGGAGAACATTTGTCCCTGAACCTTCCATCCATCCTCTGAGTTGACGTTATTTACTTGTTTTTTTCCAGTCAATTCAATTCAAGTTAAATAAGCTAATAAGAAGAACTCAATGATAATGGTTTGTTGTGATTTCCAGCACTGGTGGTGGAGGAGTGTGTACTTTACATACAGTGCTTTAAGTCTAACTGTCAACTTTATTATCATATATAACAAAATGAGATAGTGAGCCCTTTCAGTGGTGTGTCACCCATTTGAAAAAAATATACCTTTCCTCAAGGGTAAATATTTTGCACCTTTAATATTTATCTTTCATCTGGGAATGTGCATATAGTATACCTTTAAAAAGAATTGAAGGTATGTATGGTAAATGGACTATGATTAGCTTTTAGAGTAAAGTTTTAATGGTACATGACATGCGCCTTCCCAGGTAAAATAAACCCTATTAGGTACAAAAAGGTGTACATTTGAGAGTACCACTCCATCATCAAGAAAAATGATAGTTTAGTTCTCTTTTTTTCTGAGAATGTACAAATTTTAAAAAGGAGTTTTACCAATAATCTGATTACAGTGTGTTGTATAGATTCTTCATCATCTGTTCATCTTGTGTAAGTAAGTGCTTTATCCCTGGAACACTGGGCGTGAGGCGGGAATACATCCTGAATACATCCTGAATGGGATGCCAGTCCATTGCAGGACACGACACACACACAAACACACACACACACACACGCACACACTCATTCACACCTACTGGCAATTTAGCATTGCCAGTCTACCTACTGGAATGTTTTTAGGAGGTGGGGGGAAACCGGAGAACACAGAGGATGGAGGAGTATTTACTTCACACACAATGCTTAAAGTCAAAATCATATTGCATAACGAAATGAGATAAAAAAAAAAAAAAAGACACTTGCAAATATAAGGTGGAAAAACCCCAAACCTAATCGATGGGGGAATCAATGGTGAAAAACCCCAATTACAAACCTTCAGAAGGACCGTAGTGGTGTTCTGCCAGTAATCAGATGTAGATGCTGCATCATTTATTGTTAATAATAGATTTATTTATTATGAAGAGCTTTTGCATAAATAATATTTCAAACTACACTTTGATATTATGGGCTATTTTGTGTAGATTTCAGTTCTAAAAAGTGGAAAAGTTCAAAGGGGGTGAATATTTATGCAAGACACTATATAGAATTTTTTATGATGTTAAAATTTGCCTGAGTTTCTGGTTAGAGTCTACATGTAATCCACATTTTTTGCCAATTTGAGCTTTGGATTTTGGCAAAATATGTATAAACAATGTTTAAGATCTTGCCTTTTGTTGTTAATTGTTGTTTTTTGTATAGATAATTATATGTTAGTTTATTTTCTGATTTAAACCTCATATATTGTTGATAAAACAAACATAAAGGCGTGTACACATGGCCAATTCCAATAGTCTTCGAATCAAATGGCAAATTGTCCTAGAGTTTGAAAGTAAATAAATCTAGATGCCCTCTTTGGTTTTTCATGTCTTCTTTCTTTCTTTGTGGAGGTAAAATTTCTCTTCAAAGAAGGTGACCAAGCCGGGGGGAAAAGGCGATATATGTGAGCCATCAGCGGCTCAGACGCAGTTAGCAGCTTTGGATTGTGTTGCAAATGAGGATGAAATGTTAACCCCTGTAGGCCTATCACTTTACATAGTGAGGAATGAGGGATATCACACCTGAGGTCTGGGAAGGTCTTCAGTCATTCAGGTCACGTTGAATGCAGGCAGTCAGAGACGTTTTTAGTCTTCGTCATCGTGAGTAGAACCGATAAAGAACCAACCTTGGAACAGTGGAGAACTTCACACCTGAGCTGTCTCACCTTAAACCCCAACTCTACGTCCACTTCTTTCACTTTTACTACTAAAACATTCACCCAGATTGTCCCTTAAACTCATTATGATGTGATTATTTTGATTTTAACAACAAGCTGACTATAATTAAATAACTTACTTTTTTTTTTATAGGCTATTGAAAATCACTAGTAGTATGATACTCTATTATGCATTGCATCTCATCAGGTAAAATAATGTTCAGTATAGATGAATTGATCTAATATGTCTAATTTTGAGATTTTGATAACACAAATATAAGATTATTAAGCCTATTTGTACACACTTTTACTTGTTTAAGCTTGTTTCATTCACAAAAAATTACCTTCCAATAGAAAAGCTTATAATCGGGGATTTGTTGAAGTCTTCTGTAAGGAGAAATGTGTTTATTTAACATTTATGGAAGGAGTCTCCAGTTTCAGTGCTTTGTAACAGTCAGTAAGCTTTCTCAGTAACAAAACAAATGATTTTTGTCTTAGTAACTTCATGAGAGAGAAAAGAAAGAGAAGCTGGTGAGGACTGAGACTGATTATAGCTTCTACAACGTAAGCGAGAACAGGAAGTTCTCACTTACTATAAATGAGTTACTATAAAGGGATAAAAATATGACATGTCTTTCATTAATAAATAAAAAATAATTGTAATTGATGGTGGAAATAAGTGGAATAGAGCACTTTAGGAGAAATATTTTGGGTTGTAACAGTAACTCAGTTTCACTGCACCACCCTATTATTGATTATTTTCCTATAACAGCATGACATAAAGTGAATGAAATTAATAATTTAACATACTCCCTTATAACAACTTGCCTGCTAATGGAAAATCTGATACAGAAGGCATGAGTTTTGGGCCAATTTCTTTATTAAATCTTCTAAGAATACTTCTAAAGAGTATAACTACACTGAGTATAGAAAAGTTAATAAAGTCAAATGAGAGATTTTTTTACTTTTAGAATTAAACGGTGCAGAAGTTAAAGCATGAAACTGGTATCTATTTGAAAGCACTAAATAAAACAAATTGCTGTAAAGTATGTAGCAAAGAGCCACCACAATCGGATCTTGTTGGCTACTGCGTGATTAAACACGTTTAACACGGCCGTGAGAATTGTCCGGGTTAGTCATCAAAGCTACAGCACTGTCATCAAATGCCTAAGTGAATTACTCATCTTCTAAATCTTATTACTGGTATTATACAGAACTGCATTAAACTCAATTACCACTGTGCTAATTTTCTATCCGTTAGCAATCCTTTTGTAAACATGGTCTTTTGGTAAAGTGATCCCCGATACAGTCAAGCACGTAAAACAATACTGAGAGACAGACTGCGAGACAGAGACACCTGAATGAGGTCATCGTGGGCTTGGTGCGTTTTTTGTTTTTTTTTCTTTCTCACACACACACATTCATAAATGTTCCTGTTATGAATTTAACAGTGTGTTATGTTTCACTTCACAGAATTATATTTTAACAGTTAAAGTCCTTAAAAAATGAAGAATGTGTGATTTGGAACAGTGTACAAAGATATATTAGCTAAAAGAGAATACCTTTTAGCTTATTTAGTAGCTAGCTAAAAGCCTGCTAGCATATTCGCTTAGCAGTTAGCATGTATAAAGATTCATTCTGGTGAGGAAACAGGGACGCTAAGCACACATAACCTCTAGCTTATAGATAACAGCTAATTCTACATTTTTTCATTACACAATCGTTTAATTCATTACATTTGTAAACCAACTCGTTGCTGTTTCTCAGTGTTCAAGCTAACGTGTGCACATTTCGCTATGGCTAATTCGTACATATAGCAAATAGTTTGAAAGGTGAGACTCTAGATATTAGGATTTGGGATAGAATTTAGTTGGCTTTATGTGCCCTTGGGGAATCCTGTTGCTCACTTGCAAAGTTGTAGTTGTGAAATATTTAAGGTATAAATTCATCACAAAGGTTAGCTAGATACCCATTTAGCTAAACTGATCAACCTTTCATAATATTTTCCCCCAATTTTCACGTGTAACACAATGAAACTGTGGCAATGTACACCGATGTTTAAATATGTGTCTATGTCTAAATTGAAAAAAAAAAAAAAATTACCTACGTTTTATTTCACCCTTCTCCTTTCGTCATAATGAAAGTTATTGAACAAGCAAGTCCAAAACCCAGGTTTATTTCAACCTTATTTCTGAAGCTCTTACTTGTAATTCTGACTAGAAATGACGTTCATGTGCGATTTTGGGTCGGGAATTTATACCTACAATCATTCTGATACCACATAGTGCCATTATTTCGAACTAACAATCAGGAATGTAAGTGATGCTACCACATTTAGAGAAATACAATAATAAATAACACATTCAAATTAGAAAGAAATCCCTATAACAACATGGAACTGAGAAATCAAACGAAAAAAATTCTTAAATGGTTTACTAAAATTAAAATTATAGCACTAAAATTATATTTTTCTCTCTCCTTTTTTAAACAGAGACATTGCAAGTGCAAAAAAATCCATTAGACACGAGCTTTGTTTGTGGTTTCAAGGATACAATACCTTTAACAGTTTTTCTTGCCTCTGTAAATGATTAGCCAAAAAACCTGAGCACTAGCTAACTAGCAAGCTAACTTAGCCGCAGTTAGTAAATAAAACTGTGATATTTATGGTATATTTTGACAGAGACTGAAAAAGTGACTCAAGTAATGAAGACTAATGAAGTAATGATACTTAAATCCCATTCATGTCAAATTTGAGCTAGTTTACTAGCACTTAGCCAACTGGCTAACTACTTGAACTAGCACATAGCTAACTGGCTAACTGGCTAACTACTTGAACTAGCAGGAGGACTTTTTCAATTTGGATATTCATATTCATACTTGGTATTGTCTGTGTATTTAATGATGTAAAATTATATTTTCACTATGAAATAAACAAACAGATGCTCAGGTGTGTGTGTGTGTGTGTGTGTGTGTGTGTGTGTGCTTGTTCCACTCTGCCATTGTGTTTTTACGGTCGCGCAAAGATTGTTAACAGTCATCGTCTGTTGGTCTAAACACGCCACGGAGACACCCATCAAAAGCTAATTTGCTTCATAATGGCAAGAGACAAGCTTTATCATGCATGTAGGATTATAGTGTGGAAGCAGGCAGACACACACACACACACACACACACACACACAGACAGAGTAGTACTTTAAAGCCTAGACCAGCTCTCGGGTGGTCTTGAGTTCCTTCAGCCATGTGGATTCTCCAACCCTCCCCCACTCTCCCTATATGGTGATCCTATGTTCCTACACACACACACACACACACACACACACACACACACACACATGCACATGCTCTGTGGAAGCAGCCACACACACACACACACACACACTTTTTTTCTTTCTGTCCATTTTTAGGATCCATACAAGCCAAAAATCCAACTTCTGGGATTCCCCACTAGTAGTTTCTGGCTCGTGTGAGATCTGGATGTGACTCACCTACACACACACACACACACACACAAAGAAGTGGCCAGGGATATTGTTGCGAGAGACTTGGGGGCAGAAGCTATGGAGAGGCTCTGTTTTCTTTATGTGTGTAAATGGAGGAGGCGGAGGATTGACTCATTAGCCGTGAGCTGAGTCTGACTCACAGGAAACGGAGAGGAAACAGCGGACACAGGAAGCGGTGGACGCGGCACACTTCACATGCACACGCAGCCTCATGCCGAGATTAAAAAAAAAAAAACGTAAATATAACCAGAGCTCTCGTGTCTGTGTGATGCATCACGGGCTGTGAGTTTCCTGCATAACCGCCGGTGAATGAACCAAAAACATGCCCTGCACTGAACCAGATGAGTGGTCAATGAATTTAAACATAAAGCCCACTCTAAAATTATTGGCACTGTTTAAGAAAAAACTATGCACTATAACTAAAATGTTTGACTCAAACGACTGGAGATTTTTAAATAAAATACAATATATCATTTTAAATTGTTCTCATTATCCAGGAGCTAGAGCAGGAGAGGTTCTTAGACTTGCGTTCGATCTTAAGACAATTTTTTGTCTTGACTTGGACATGTCTTGGATTTTTTTAGCATTTGTATGTGGTCTTGGGCATTGGTCTTTCTGGTCTTGGTCTGCGAAAACAATGCTTGTGTTGTCTTTTCTTTTTGCCTGCAGTCTCCATGACAGGAAGTAATTTCTTCTTCTAGAAAACAGTTTAATCGTTGGCACAGTGCACAAATGAAGCCGACAAGTTGTAGTAAAGGCTTGGCCTCGAAAAGAGATTTGATGATCTCGATCTTTACTCACTTTCATTTGGATTTGATTTTGACTTGGTGTCATCCCCCTTTTGACTCGATCTCGGCTAGTCCTGGTCTTGGACTTGACAATGTCAGCCATGACTACTGCCTTACTTGGGGTTCTCACCAATGGGGATAAATACTTCTGCAACTTTTATGTTTTTATTTGTAAATATTTTTGCAGACTACACTATATGGCCAAAGGTTTGTGGACACCTGACCAACACACCCGTATGTTCTTCTTCTCCAAACTGTTACCACAAAGTTGGAAGCACACAATTGTATAGAATGTCTAGCATTGTATAGCATTACAGTTTTCCTTCACTGAAACTAAGAGGCCCAAACCTGTTCCAGCATGACAATGCCCCTGTGCACAAAGCGAGCTCCATGAAGACATGGTGTGTGAAGGTTGGAGTGGAAGAACTCGAGTGTCCTGCACAGAGCCCTGACCTCAGCCCCACTGAACACCTTCGGGATGAACTGGAACACCGACTGAACCCCAGACCTCCTCGACATCCCAACATCAGCGCCTGATCTCACTAACGCTCTTGTAGCTGAATGAACACAAATCTCCACAGCCACGCTCCAACATCTAGTGGAAAGCTTCCGAGAAGAGTGGAGCTTAGTTACAGGTTGTAACACTAGAAAATGTTGAAACGTTTAAAGGAAGGGTGAATACTTGCAAGTCAGTGTATGTCCTCTTTTCCTGAGGTATGAAATTTATAAAATAAATTTATAATGAATAATGAAATAAAATTTAATTTTATTTGTGCAGCTTTACAGAAATCCAGATTCTGATGTAGATCCCCAATGAACAAGCCAGAGGAGATCGTGCAGAGGAAAAACTCCCTGAGATGACACGAGGTTGATTGTTTGAGAGGAAACAGACTCAAAAGAGAAGCCATCCTCTAATATACACTCACTGGCCACTTTCATGCAAAGTGCTTATTCATGCCAATACTCAATCAGCCAGCCACGTGGCAGCAAAGGGCTGAAACGCCTTGTTGATGAGAGGGGTCACAGGAGAATGGCCAGACATGTTCGAGCTGACAGGAAGGCTACGGTAACTCAAATAACCACTCTTTACAACCGTGGTGAGCAGAAAAGCATCTCAGAATGCACAAAATGTTGAACCCTTGAAGAGGAGGGGCTACAACAGCAGAAGACCACATCGGGTTCCACTCCTGTCAACCATGAACAGGAATCCAGACAGCTGAAGATTGGAAAAAGACCATGCGATGTGATGTGATTGGCTAAACGGATGATTGCATGAATGCGCAGATGTTCTTAATAAAGCAGCTGGTGAGTTTACGTATGTGTGTGGTGATCGTTTCCCCATCAATGTTAGCGTGAACAGAGATCAGTGGAGTGAAGAGATGACGATGAGGCTCGTGTTTTAACTCTGTGAGTGAACTTTACCTCAGGGGATGAGACAGAGACTGATGTGAATAATGCTGATAATCAAAGCGAGCACTCATTTCCTGTTGTAAACTTTTAATTCTTTACAATTTAGCAGTATTTGGCGGTTTTTAAAAAAAATTCCTCTGGTTGAGATACATGCAAAACAAAAAGCTACTTCAGCAAAGACTTCAGAACTTAAAAAAAGAAAGTCAAAATTTGACCATGTGAAGGGTTTTTCCAGGCCACCCCACATATAGATCTTAATGTATAAGCATACCGTGAGTATGAGTGTTGAAAAAATATCTGCAGCATTTCTTAGGAGAAGGTGAAATTATCTACCGCAGTGTGAAAATGAATCATAAATGAAAATAACTCTGTGGCAAAGAAGCACGAGGAACAGAAAAAAAAAAGAAACGAGTTAAACACACCATTAAGCACAATCAGGGCCATAATAAAAAAAGAAAAAGTTTGAATAGAAAAGGACATCCACATGCGCAAACCTGAAAATATCCATGAGCTTGTAATGTTCAGCATGGAGAACACTAAGGGTCTGAAATCATCTACAAGCGTCTTCAACCTTGCAGAGTGCTGTTACTTCGACGTGATTTTATTGTATTTTATTTTATTATCTTTTAAAATCCCAGTAATCCCTAGACTTTATGTAAGCTCGGTACAACACTCTGGTCAATTAAAGTTGCTTTTAAATTTACTGTTAAATCTGACTTGACTTGACTTGTTATTCCCTCAAAGGGAATAACACACTAATGGTGGGGGTGGCAATAATTTTGAAACCAGTGTTTCACAAAAAAAAAATAACCTAAGAAAAGAAACTGAAACTATAGAGCATCCTACTGTTTAATCTCGAAATATCACAAGTCATTTGTCCTAATGTTTCCTGAAGGGTGCCAATAATTATGGAGATGACTGTAAATAACCAACAGTAAACAACATGTTAAAACCTCTTGTAAACAAACCATTCCTGAACATAGCAACATGCTTTTGAATAATGGAAGCGAGTGAAAGTCAGGTACTTTCCGAGTCTTTTATTTACGTGCCCTAGATGACATGAGTCACCTCGAGTTACATACCGAGAGCTCCACATCCCTGAGTCATAATAAATAAGGAAGTGAGAATGAAATTATCGACCAAAAATATGTGAGGTTTTGTACTATTAAATACTTCCCCTTTAACTAATTTCCCCCAGTTGCACATGAATTTCATCATAAACAATTATATCTTGAAATACAGAGAAAATAAATCCATAAATAGATGCAACAAGACTAATGAGGCACAAGTCTCATATGGTGAGAAAGACACTAACTTTCTCAGATTGTTAATTGTATCAAATAATGATTTTATTCCTGATTAACCGACATTCTTGAATCAGTTAGATGCTCTAAATAAGAAGGAGCGTATTTTATTTGTGCGATTCTACAATTGAGGTAAAAATGAAACTGTATGTACAGTAGGGTCCGAAAGTCTGAGAGCACTCATGAGAATGCTTCAGTTTGGAGTTTTTTTTTTTTCAATTTAACACAAAAGTTTTCACTACAAATGATTTTCTCAGCAACAGCGTGAGTGAAAAGTAGAATCTTCAAAATATTTCCATGAATTTCAGAATTTGTTTTGTGTCCCTTTCTTTGCTTTAATCGCAGTGTGCACTCGAGCAGGCATAGACTCCACAAGTTTGTGTAAATCATGATCATCCATTTTAGATCAACTAGATCAGAACATCGTCTGATCAGACGCTTCAGTGGAAGAGATTAGACATGAGGAAAATCTGACCTTTTGTACAAAGCAGTTAACATGATCAGTGTAACCCATTTGCTTACTTTTCAAAAGGGAGCTAGAAATTGTTCAACATCTTGAATGTTGATGAATAGTCGGGATGTTGCACATTTCCTTTTTTTGTTTTAGAGTTTTCAATTCCAAATTTTTTAAAGATCTTCAGTGTGGTCTGGGACTTTTGGACCCCACTGTATATTTATTCATCATTTTCTCAATCTAAGAAAACATGCATTTAAACATTTAAAATTTGTGTTAAACCACCTCAGGCAACAATATCTTTTTTTTTTTTCAGTTTTAAAAAAGGTTTTTTTTAAAGTTTTTTTTTTTAAATTAAAAAAAAGTTTTTCAAAAGGTTTAAATAAGTGGAATCTAATCTAACAGGGTTTTTTTTGCAAAGAATTAGCAAATACACAAAATGTATTTAACTAGCATCCATGCTAATTCCATAAAGACTAAAGAAATTCCAATAACATACTTAAAATTAATTTTTGTAAATTAATAATTTGCTTTTAATCTATAACCAGGCTGTACCTTCAAAGCGACCTCAGCAGTCCATGTCACAGTATTATTATTCAGTCCCTTGTCATTTGGAGACTGGACTTCTGCAGCTCGCTCCTGGCAGGTCTGCCTCTGAGCGCCATTCGACCCGTGCAACTCATCCAGAATGCAGCTTCATGGCTGGTTTTCAACCTTCCTAAGTTCTCCCACAGCACCCTATTGCTACGCTCCCTGGACTGGCTTCCTGTAGCTTCCTGCATCAGATTTATAACACAGATGCTTGCCTACATAGTCAAAAAACGGACCAGCACCCACTCACCTCAAACCACTTATCACACCCCACACTGCAGCACGCTCCCTCCCATCCTCTAGCACCGCTCGACTGGTCCCACCTTCTCTCAGGGTACGAGGAAGACCTGCATCGAGACTCTTCTCTGTTCAGGCACCTACAGTAGGTGGTGGAATGAACTTCCCCTAGATGTCCGAACAGCTGAGTCACTGGCAGTGACATCTAAACACCTACCTCTTCCTGAAGTACTTAAATTAGCGCTTTAATTTAAAAAATTGTGTTGTCTGTGTGTTGTCTTAGATTCTTAGTCCATGAACTAGTGAACCAGTATCAGGATGTATTTATTGATAGAGACTTCAGAGCTCTTCTGTACGTCGTTCTGGATAAGGACATCTGCCAAATGCAGTAAATGTAAAAGTAATTAAAAAGAAATTTAAAAAAGAATGAGAAGAACATATTTTTCTTCTTCTCATGATCTTCAGGAAATTCAGATGATGCAACTTCCTTGTGGAATGTTCCAAATATTTCTTAGGGGTGAGTGTGTTCAGGTTAGAAGTGTGAGGGATTGAGGTAAAATGGACATTTTTCATAACCGGTAATCGAAAGGAATAGAAAAGAACGGTTCAAGCACCGGATGTTAAACGGATTTACAGATTTCTGAAGTATTTTGCTGATTAAATTTCAAGCTAAGGTGCTGTTTTACCTTGTTATAAGTTATTTGTTTGAATCATGTGCACAGATTGTCATGAAGGAAACTTTAAAGTGTGGTTAAAATGTCTTTTAGCTGTATTTTACATACAGATTTGTAAATGTGATGTCACTGGAACATACATTTCACCCCAATCATGGAATCAGTCATATTTTTGCTAGATATAGTATGTTTATATGGTAGCCCTGGTCTCTCTTGAGACACAAATAAATGCCTTACGAGTAGATTTAGTACCCAAGTGAATCCGTTTTGCCAGAAGATGGCGCTAATGAGTAGTGTTTTTAACATTTCTAGTAAATGAATCATTTCCTGAGTCGATTCGATGTGCCGATTCTTTTTTTTTTGAAGCTTTTAGGGGCACAGATGGCTCAAGGTGCAATCTTCTATGTGCCTGAGCTTAACGCAGGGGATTGTGGGTAATTAACAGATGGTCATTGGTGTACAGGTTCTGATGGAGATATGGTAGCTATCCAGATGGCACAACGGTCACCGGAAATCTCCAGCTCTTATTGCACTTGAATGATTTCCAGCTGCTTTGCAAAAAAACAACAACAACAAAAAAAAAAGTGCTTTAGTGTTTTAACTTCTTACATCTGACTATAATACTTTTCCAATAAAATAACGAATATTCATATAATAATAAATATTCATTTTCATTTTCGAGGTCTCGTTCATAATTAGTAAACTGAAATTATACAGTCTGTAAGGAATGTTTGAATTCACTTCATTTTTAACATTTTTATTTTTTAGTAACAACAAAGGATAAAATATTAAATACAAATCAGTGTAGATTAAAAAACAAAACCAACATTAGGGGTAAAAACATTATTTAAAAAAAAAAAGGTTCAACAAATATAAAACGTTTGCACAGATTTCAGTTTTTTTCCCCCGTAAAGTTTTAACATTTTGAAATAATCTGCAGATTTTCATTTACACCCCGACCATTTCACTATTTTGTATATATCAACATGGCAATATGATAAATAAGTTAATTACAAACAAATATCTGATAAGGCTGAAACGTATCCTAGCATCTCTTTCTTCAAAGCAAATATTAATATTAATTTCTTTTTCAAAACAAGTTTGTAACTCATAACCGAAACATGCTGAAGAGTTTCAGGGCTCCTGTCACAGAAAACACATTTATTATCTACTGTATTTTCATTTTAATTTGGTGGATAACAAGGGTTTTAACTTCTATAAATTATTTAGTATTAAACCTCCTGAAAGTAATATTTATTAGCATCTAAATCTGTTTTTTTTTTTCCCCTAATCAACCCATTTTCCACATCAGCAATTCCAGTATACTGTAACAGTAAGGATATTGTCTTCTTGATATCTTAAAACTTTCTTAATTCATCAGTAAATCAGAATATCCTTTCCTTGTATTATGATTCAGGATGTAAATAATATTCCAGTTCGAATGAAATATTACTGTAACTGCATCAAGTCAAATATCGATCCATATTTTTATATAAATATTAGAGCTGTTCACAAACTCAGTGGAATGAATTAAATATTCCACCATCAGCACTGATTTATTTTCCTAATTTAAAAAAATAAGGTTTTTAATGTTAAGATTTTTAATTTTTATATATATCTGTTGTTCCATATTGTAACTCTATGAGAGGAAAAGTTATACTCGTACAAAAGTGACAAAACACCCGAGAAAACCAGCACGTTTTAGGGTTATTTTTCACAGTTACACTCCAGTAAAAACTTCATAATTCAAAAATTTCATACTTCAAAAATCAAATTTGAAATTATACACCACATACTTTGCTTATTTTTGTACACTTTATCTTCAAACTAACTATTTAACATTCTGAAACATAAAGCATTTAAACCCATTCCTCCTATAGATAGCAGATCATTTCTTTCTTTTTTATATAATGAGGTTTATTCCTCCAAATACATTAAAAAAATTTTAGAGTCAATTTTTAAATAACTGGAAATTATATTATCTAGAGTCAGAAGCATAAACTAATCCAGACAAAATATTCGGCTGTTTAAAGAAAGGTGTCTTAACAACCATGAATCAATTTTTTTTCCTCACATGAACATATAAAAGGGAAAAAATTCAAATCATTTCTACTTTAAAGATTTTTGCAAAATCTTAATACCAAAATATTAACCAACATCTTCAGGAGAAATATTGCATATGGATATTATTGATATTATATTCTCCAAGAGCCGTCAGTTCAGTAACTTTACAGGCTTTAAGCTTTACTTTGAGAAGGTTTTGTTTGATTTCACTACTTTAGAAAGAAAGTAAAGATGTGTGTGTGTGTGTGTGTGTGTGTGTGTATTGTTCAGTATGTAATTAAATTATATTAATTCTAAAGGATTTTATTCATAAGCGCAAATTCTTAAAAAAATTAAACCTCTATTTTGAAAATGCTATATTTTGAAAACAATATAGAACTATATGTTAAAGTTTTATCCACTCTGGAAAAAAGAAATGCTTAAAAAAACTTTGTTTTTGTGTTAAGTTTGTTGTTTTTATGTAACCCACTTATTTTTTTAATAGCTTTTATTATTAATCTTTTTGTTCTATATGTTGTGTGTGTTCTGTTTAAACTATTGTCTACTTCCTCTTTGCGTTAACAAAAACACAAAGAAAGAGACAAACAAACACAAACAAAAAAACTCCCGTAATTTTACAGGAAGTTGGACGCTTCCTGGTTCAGAGCGGAACGGGTCGATCACGTGACGTGACCTGACCACAAACTTCAAGACACAAACACGCCAGTGTTACAGACTGAAAGTAGTGACACAGTGTCAAGTTGAAACACACAAACAAACAAACTGTTGTTTGCCGTCTCTTTAAATTTTTGCATTTTTATTTTATTTATTTGCAGAAAGCAGCTGTGTTGAGATTCATCAGATGTCTGGATTTTTTTGTTTATTTATTTATTTATAGCTTTGTTAGATATTTATTAGTGTCTGTAGGTTGATTATAGTCACTATTTTAACGTCTTAAAACAATTTATTTATTTATTCCGTTTTGACGTCATGGGTCGCACGTGTGCTTATCACGGCTGTAAGAGCTGTGTTCGACTGCACACGTTTCCTGCAGATCCAACATGGAGGTGAAATGGGATTTCTGTCTCAGAGACACCTTCGACTCGAACCCTGTAAAGCCGCAGATCACGTGACCTTTCTGTCTCCAGTGAGCTCGAGTTAAATTTCGACGCTTTACTAAGGTTACTGTTAGGAAAGTAACTACTGATAATCAAATACGTAAGGAATGAAACAGGATGCTGTGGAATAATGTGCGGTGTAGTGAGTTTGTTCTACTTTTTTCAACTATTACAATTTTTATCCGTTTATAGTTACATTTAATGTTGTGGAACATCCGAGAAACAAGTTAGTTCCTGTTCTCACTTACGTTATAGCAGCTATAAACAGTCGTTCCCTCATCAGCAAAAAAACAAAACAAAAGAAAATCACAGCTTGACATGTTACAGAGAAACTGCAAAGCGTGAACTCCTCGGTCCTGAAGATGTCATAAAACTTAAAGTTACAGCTTCACCTCAAAGCACTGACACTGGAGACTCCTTCCAACGATTATACATACTTCTTTGTTAAATAACAATATTTTTTTTAAAATGTTTATCATCAGTCTTAAATTATGTGGAGCGTTTACAGTATAAAATCCATGTGAATGAGTTATTATAAAAACAACAGAAGTTTAAGTTTATTAAAATAAAAAAACAGCACTGCATGACACACAAGTGTCATGAATTAAGAGACACCTGGCTAATAAAACTAGCTAAGTCTCATAAAAGTCAGTAATTCATTCATTAATCTTCAGTAACACTCCACTGTCTTGAAGTAAACATAAGTAATGAAACATTGAAACAGACCCACACACACACACACACACACACACACACACACACACACACACACACACACACACACACACACACACACACACACGGTGTTCCAAAGGTCTCCATAAGTAGGGGACTGTGTATTCCAGCACCACATCAGTTGTGTCTTCATCAGTAGATGTTGGTGGACGTCCACTTCTCAGTTGGTCCTCAACACTTCCAGTCTTTTTGAATTTGTTAATAAGTTTGGTGACAGTGTCGTGTGTGATGTTCTCGCCATGTTTCCTGTTAAAGTCCATCGCAACCTTGCGACAGCTTCCTGATCCAGCCATGAGAATGATTTCAATACGTCCTTCTTCTGTCAAAGGCGTTCTTAAAGGCTATCTGAAAAAATGATAAACTAAGTATGAAAAATTCTGGAAGACATTTTGCTAAACCCTATGTGTGGAGACTTCTGGGACGCCCTGTGTATGTTTATATATTTATAGGTACTTTGATTCTCCTAGAAAGATACTTGTGATGTTGGTTGCCAGTGTGAACCTCTACAGACTGAAAGCTGTGACAGGATGGACTCAGACCTGCAAAAATGAAGAATAAAGGTGAGTTACGTAAGCTTTTAGTACTTTTCAGTACCCCATTGTGTTAATGCCTTTAGTAGAAACTTATAATAAAAAAAAAAAAAAAAAAACAGCAGTGATTTGTTGTCATAAAGAGAAGAGAAAGAAAGAAGCATAAGTTAACTTTTCACTTTAGCTTGTTCTGCTTTTTCATCTGAAATTACGCTCAGAACTGTCAAACTCTGTTTAGATAACGGGCAACATCATACTTCGTCTAGTGCCGAGTGGGCCAGACAAAAAATTTCTGTTTACTGACCAATAACACATCAACTCTTAAATGTGGTCATTTATCAGTATTTATCTAGAAGGTACAAATAAAACAAATGTAAAAGTCACATTATTATTTATTCCCATCGCTGCAAAAGACCTAAAAATTGGTTCTTCTGGAAAGGGATATGATTACAGCGTCAGATTCTCGGCTTGTTAATGAGGAATTACTGTATACATCATTAGCCCATTTTATTAGTAGCTCTTATTATAAACTCTTATTGCTCTATTTTGCCCCCTAGTGGAGTAACGGAGCGCATTTTTTAATCTTTCAATTCAATTACGCTCCACAAGAAGATTTTAATATAGAACGCAGATTTTAAAATCATTTGGTGGTCTGAAATAGACACTTTATCACACCATATGTTTGACACTCCTGGTTTAAAGCATCTTTTCCACCATAAGAACAAAACAGTAACCATTTCACCTGGATCTAAATTGGCATGGAGCTCTTATAAATGATGATTCTTCACCGAACTGCCTGTGTGGCTCAACAACCTGTACACTGATCACACGAGTGTGTTCGTTTTCCATCACATTTCTCTACGCGTAGAAGTAGGAGGAGTTTGTTTGAAGGACAGATAAGCATGAGGCAGAATCACATTTTAACACACTTGTATTTTTATAAATTTTAGTTTGCATATTCAGCTTTAGGAAAGTAGGTTACAGTGACGTGTTTTGAATGAATGTAGTTAGAAATGACGCAAAAACTATTCCCAAAATCACAGTTTTGATTATATTGGCGCAGATCGGGTGTCCATAAACAAGCACTCGTGCACCTGTTCCTATAATCTGCATGCCATACGCTCTCATTCACGTTCTCATTGATATCATCAACGTGAGGGAAATTGGGGAAAAAATCCTTTAAATCCAGAAGGTGGTGCGCTTTTTGGCTTGTGTGTTTTTAAATGATGGATTAACACTGTGATATTTTTAGATTCACACACAGAGAAAACCTTTTAAACTGTAACATGCCTAGATCAGAGCAATCAAGTTATTAAATTCTCGGCCTACAGAGACTCTGGATGTCCTTCGCCATACCTGCGGGTTCTTCCGGGGTCTCCTTCTGCCTCTCTTCTCCGCTCCGCCCTTCTCTTCAGTTGAAACGGCGCCCTTGTCCTTGCCAGTCTCGTTTATAATCTCTTGCTGGTGTAAAGAAAATACAGTAGAAAAATAGATTAGGATCGATGTCCATCAACCAAAGTGCAGACCAAGATTAGTATATACTAACCACTGCAAACTCGGAACACCCCACAAGATCTGCTGTTTCGGAGATGCTCTGACCCAATTGAATCGCCATCACAATTTGGCCCTTGTCAAAGTCGCTCAGATCCTCACGCCTGTCCATTTTTCCTGCTTCCAACACATCAACTTCGAGAACTGACTGTCCACTTGCTGCCTAATAGATCCCACCTCTTGACAGATTCCACTGTAACGAGATAATCAATGTTATTCACTTCACCTGTCAGTGGTTTTAATGTTATGACTGATGTGTGCGTGTGTGTGTGTGTGTGAGTGAGAGAGAGAGAGATGTACTAAAAAATACCATATTTATTAACACCTAAAGAAAACCAAATCTAGGTATCTACAAAAATACTTGATTTTAACATAAAATCAGTTGCTTCTAGTCATTTTTAAAACTCTAATTAAAGTAAAGATGTCACAATATCTCAGACAAGCGTATTGTTTTATTACACTCACCGAGCACTTTATTAGGAACACCTGCACACCTACTCATTCATGCAATTACCAATCAGCCAATCGTGTGGCAGCAGTGCAGTGCAGAAAATCATGCAGATACGGGCCAAGAGCTTCGGGTAATGTTCACATCGGTTGGAAATGTCTTGTTGGTGAGAGAGGTCAATGGAGAATGGCCAGACTGGTTTGAGCTGACAGAAAGGCTGCAGTAACTCAGATAACCACTCTGTACAATTGTGGTGAGCAGAAAAGCATCTCAGAATGCACGACACGTTGAACCTTGAGGCGGATGGACTACAAGAGCAGAAGACCATGTCAGGTTCCACTTCTGTCAGCCAAGAACAGAACGCTGAGGCTACAGTGGGCACAGGAGCACTAAAACTGGACAGCTGAGGACTGGTCTGATGAATCTCGATTTCTACTGAGACGTGCAGATGGTAGCGTCAGAATTTGGCACCAAAAGCATGAATCCATGGACCCAATCTGCCTTGTGTCAACAGTCCAGGCTGGTGTATCTCCAATATGGCGCCGGCGAGGTTGGCTGCCGTCACGACTGCTCTGACCACACTTTGTTTTTGTTTATTTTTTGCACTTTCCCTTAGTTTAACCTCCTTTTTTTTTAACCACAGCTATCACCAGATACAGTATAAACGCTCTTATTTCTATTGCCTTACAATCTACATGCCTATCACCGTTTTAAACACTGGACCCATGCTGGCCGAGCGAGATCCTGAGGCGGAACAAAGGACACGACACGAAGCGGCAGCCCTCAGGAACAGGTTGAGGGCTCGAGCATATCATGCTCCCCTGCCTAGCATCCTGATAACCAATGTCCAGTCTCTGGCGAACAAGCTCAGTGACATCAGGGCCAAGGTCAAGTTCCAGAAGGACAATCAGGACTGCAATCTCCTCTGCTTCACTGAGACATGGCTGAACCCGGTGGTACCGGGCCACACCATCCAGCCGGCCGAGTTCTTCTCGGTTTACCTCAACACCCTGATGAAGAAGGCCCAGCAGCGACTTTACCACCTTAGTCACTTAAGAGACTTTAAACTGCCCTCTAAGATGCTAAGGAACTTTTACACCTGCACCATCGAGAGCATCCTGAAGGGAACCATCACATCCTGGTGTGGGAACAGCACCAAGCAGGATAGGTGGCTCTCCAACTGGTGCGATCAGCTGAGCATACCATCCACACTGAGCTCGCTGACCTGCAGTCTATCTACAGCAAGTGGTGCTGGACCAAGGCCAGGAAGACAGTGAAGGAGTGAGTGAGCCATCCGAACAACAGACTCTTCTCTCCGTTGCGGTCAGGGAAGCGCTTCTGATCCCTGAAGGCCAACAGAGAGAGAACGAGGAGGAGCTCCTTCCCACAGGCCATTCAGGCCCTCAGCCAGGAAAACACACAGGACTAGAGCTTTGACCTTTTTGCATGACACCCACTACCTCAGCCTGATGTTGCACAGAATATATTGCACAAACAACTGCACATTTCTGCACCATATTCAAAATAAAGTCATACTGTTTCTGCTACCAATCTCTGTATCTCTAAATTCTATTATTATGTCACAGACAGTCAGAAAAACACTTCACTACACATCGTACTGTGTATGGTTGTGTATGTGACAAATAAAATTAGATTTTTTTGTAAATTTTGGTGGAGGTGGTGTAATGGTGTGGCGAATGTTTTCTCAGCACACTTTGGGCCCATTAATATCAATCAATCTGCTCTTGAAAGCTACAGCCTATTTGAGTATTGTTACTGACCATGTGCATCCCTTCATGGCCACAATTTACCATCTTCTAATGGCTACTTCCAGCATGATAATGCACCATGTCACAAAGCAAAACTCATCTCAAACTGGTTTCATGAACATGACAATGAGTTCAGTGTTCTTCAGTGGCCTTCCCCGTGACCCGATCTGAATCCAGTAGAACGGCTTTGGGATGTGATAGAGCGGGAGATTCGCAGCTCGAAGGTTCACCTGAAAAATCTGCAGGAATTGTGTGATGCAATTTGGACCAGAATCTCAAAGGACCGATTCCAGCATCTTGTGGAATCCATGCCACAAAGAATTGAGGCTATTTTGAGAGCAAAGAGACCGAGAGCCCTACCCAGTGTTAGTATAGTGTTCCTAATAAAGTGCCCAAATCTAGTTAATGCAGGAGTCTTCAATCTTACTCACAAAGGGCAGGTGTTTCTGCAGGCTTTATTACCAGGCATAAAGGAGGCGCACCTGCGAGCTGATTGGAGACCAAGATGAACTGATTAAGTGGAAACAGTTTTTGTGCCTGACACCTTTTTTTTTTTGTTGTTAAAGATTTATAACCTATTTGCATCATGCAGCAACCTAAATGGTGTATAATTTATCAATAAAAAAGTCTTTTTTTAGAATTTGTCATATTTTAGACATTATAGCATTAGACATTATTATTATTATGATGATTATTATTATACTATTTTAGCCTCATTCATTTACTTCTTAATATCTGATATTCAGACAGAATCAGAATTGATACTTCATGCAATTTTTAAGTTTAAAAACAAGACTAATAGCTAAAGTATCTGGATATACATATAACTAATTTATGCATCAAAAGGATTAATCTTAAAAAATTAATTTAATGAGATAAATATCTAGTTCTTCCCTCCAGTCTGACCTACAACTAAATCTCTACACATTATATATGAGATATATTCTACATTAGATTCGTTTTTTGGTTTCATTCTTTAAATAAACGCATAAACTCGGTGTTTTTGAAAAGGCAGCATGTTGTAGATTTCTCATGCTGACTAACAGAGACAAACCTGGACGTTTGTGATCACAAACCTGCAATAAATGCTTCAGAAAAATACAGGAAGGTGAGCTAGCATTAGTCGGTTGCTAGCTAATAACCGGGCTTGTGTTTGTTTACAATCCAAAAAAAATGCTGAGTAAAATCCCTAAAGCGTGCAATTCAACTCCTGAAATCATTTAGCAGCTGTGAAATTTTATAGCAGGCAGGAATTTGCATAATTAACGCGCAATAACACCATGCAATAAAAGCAGAAATGGGAAATACCTCCGCGCGCAGCTTTAACTGGAGGTGTTTTAAGTACAGCTACTACGGAAGCCTGGAAGGTGAGGAGGAAACGCGAGACGGAAATTCGAACACGCAAAGCACATCTCAAACTCCATCCTATAAATCGATATTGTTTTATTGGTATTTTGTTAGAAGGACATCTTACACAAACACTTCTAATACTTTTATTATCTTTATAATTATATTTAAATCAACAAATCACTATCATATTGATATATTTGCAAAGTAGTTCCCTTATAAACAAAAATATTTTAAAGTTTACCATAAACCTAGCATTATACTGTCGTTAAGCATGTATAAGCAGGCGTTGGTGAATTGTCGTTGCTATGGTTACTACAATGTCGTGAATTTGTTGCACGAGAGCTCAAACAACAACGCAGTGTATAAAATACAAACAAGATGAGATGATAAATTAGTCACTACTTTATTATAAAGCACAATTCTTTTGATTTTGGTTTTGTATTGGAAGTTAATATATTACAGTTTTTTTTTTTTTAAAAAAACGGATATTAACCGCTTTCCTTCCACTCGAACATGGATGAAAGACTTCCTGTTTATGTTGAAGCGTGCTTCTGATTGGCTGGTGATGGTGACGTCATGCTGCGCGACACAGTTGTGCTGTACGATCACGTTACAGGTCTCGTTACTGTGTCGCGTGCAGCAGAAATTGTGCACCGCGCCAGTTTGAAAGCACTCAGAGTGAAGGTTTAGGACCGAGTTCACACCCGGACCTACACAATGAGTGTCCGCCGGAACATATTTAAGACTTTTCACTTTCAGAAACAGGAGAAGAAGTATCATGAGCACTGCTGCGTGCCTCTGTGCACAGCGTCTGGAAAGTTTAACAGCTGTTTAAGCTTCCACAGCTTCCCATCACACAGTGAACTCAGAACACGATGGATAGCAAACATACGCCGTGACAACTTCAGCATTACATCCCACACGAAGGTGTGCAGCAGACATTTCCCTCCGGAGCAGCTGAAAGAGCCCAAAAGCACCGGGGGTCGGAGAAGACTGGCAAAAACCGCAGTGCCATTACTTTTTGAATGGAACGGTTACACCATTCCAACAGCACGGCCACGTGTGTGGGAGAGGAGAAAGAATCAGGTGGAAGCCATCTCTCTGAACGATCATGATTACTGTGCTGCTCCAAGCACAACACCTGCTTCTGCACCAGGTAACGTGTGCAGAGAAATCACCAGCAATAATACACTCATCCACTAATCCACTCATGCACTAATGCACAAATACACTAATGCAGTAACAAACTAATACATTAATGCAAAAATACACTAATATACTAATACACTCATGCACTAATACACTAATGCAGTAGCACACTAATGCCCTCAAACACTAATACACTCAAACACTCATGCACTAATACACTACTACACTCATACACTCATGCACCTTCTTCCAACAATACAATAATCTGTTTCGATATTTATCTACATTTACAGTACTGTACAAAAGTCTTAAGCACATGCAAAGAAATGCTGTAAAGCAAAAATGCCTTCAAAATAAATCAACTTAAAAAATACTATAATGGAGAATCTGAGACATTTCTTCTGGGGGCTTCGACTGTTGAACTCCCTTCTTTTTTTTTTTTTGCTGCAGCAAAACCCAGCAGACGTCATTATGTTTATTTGCAGGAAAAGTGGTCTGTTGTGTAATATGTTGCTTTCTTTACAAAGGTTATTATGTAAAAATTTTTACCAGAATAAACATATACAGCGTGTCCCAAAAGTCTCCATACATAGGGGAAATTAACAATCTTTAGCAAAATGTCTTCCAAAAATTTTCGTACTTAGTTTATATTATATATGTATGTTTTCAGATAGTCTTTAAGGACGCCTTTGGCAAAAGAAGAACGTATGAAAACATTCTCATGGCTGGATCAGGACGCTGTTCGGAGGTTGCGATGGACTTTAACAGTAAACATGGCGAGCACATCACACACGACACTGCTGCCAAACTGGGAGCCAAAGTTGGGAGAGACGTCTCTGTGTGTGTTTACAGAGAAATGGCAATCATGTAGAGGATTTTTTGTAAATAAAGTTACATTTCTCTAAAAAGTGTTAATTTCCTCTATGTATAGAGTCATTTGGGATGCCCTGTACTAAAAATATATGGTGTTTAAAACTTTTGCACGGTACTGTAACTGACAATGAATGAACATCTCAAGTTTATAATTTACAATATCTGAATAAAATAACTAGAACATTGTATTTTAGGAAAAATGATGTTCTGTAAAGCGATTAAGAGAGTGTGCATGTAAACTTTTCTACATTTTAACAATAACAGATGAGCGCATGGTGATTACTGTAAAACCTCGTATATATGCACACTTGAATGCTATTGGCTGTTGTGGAAATCTCTGGTGTACTTCACATATATTTAGTATAGGATTACTCCCAAACCATGTATCAAAACCACTGGGAAGTGAAGAGTGTAAGGTTGGACACTTTTTTGACACAGTTTATTGCACCTGATATACACTATATGGCCAAAAGTTTGTGCACCCCTGACCATCACACTTGTATGTTCTTGTTGAACATCTCATTCCAGATTTATCCCCCTGTGTTTGCTGTTATAATGAGCTCCACTCTTCTGGGAAGCTTTCCACTAGATGTTGGAGCGTGGCTGTGGGGATTTGTGTTCATTCAGCCACAAGAGCATTAGTGAGGTCAGGCACTGATGTTGGTTAAGGAGTCTCCAGTTCCAGTTCATCCCAAAGGTGTTCATAATAATAATACATTTATTTATAAAGCACTTTACATTTTAAAGAAAATCTCAAAGTGCTACAAAAAACAGCAATTAAAACCAGCTGCCAACTGAGATTAGCACAGAAATTTAAACTATATTAAAACACTTTTTAAAAAGGTACGTTTTTAAACCCCTTTTAAAACCATCAGTCATTTGCGGAGCCCTCAAATGTTCAGGGAGGGCGTTCCACAGGCGAGGAGCAGCGGCGCAAAAGGCTCGATCCCCAATGGTGCGGGTATTAGTCCTAGGGGGAGGAGACGATGAGTGTTTGTGGAGCGGAGGGGACGTGCTGAAATCTGTGGGGTGAGGAGTTCTTTAAGGTAAGTGGGGGCGTTGCCATAGATGCACTGATGTGTGAGGAGGGAGACCTTGTATTCAATCCGGGCGGAAATGGGAAGCCAGTGTAATGATTGAAGAATTGGTGTGATGTGTTCGTATTTACGCACTCTCATCAGGATCCTAGCGGCACTATTCTGTATGTGCTGGAGTTTCTGGATGCTCTTGCTAGGGATCCCGATGAGAAGAGAGTTGCAGTAGTCCAGTGTTCAGTGGGGTTGAGGTCAGGGCTCTGTGCAGGACACTCGAGTTCTTCCACTCCAACCTTCACACACCATGTCTTCATGGAGCTCGCTTTGTGCACAGGGGCATTGTCATGCTGGAACAGGTTTGAGTCTCTTAGTTCCAGTGAAGGGAAATTGTAATTCTACAGTTCTACTGGCATATTTATATTTACTTATTTTTTCGCTCTTACAATTATGTTGATGTACAACGTTCATTTCCCTATGAGGGATTACTAAAAGTTTTCTTATATTATTTTAGACATCAGTGTAAGCAATATAAACAAATTAATGCCAGAGGAAGGCTACAAATACAGCTTTAAATACAAAAATAAATAAATACATAAATGAATGAATAAATCCCATAATATTTTTACACAAAAGCTCCACATTTGGAGCACAGATTCCATGTTTTAACAGCTTTAATCTTGAAGGAAGTAGTTCATGTTTGCATGACCTTTTTTTTTTTTTTTTTTTGAAAAAGACAAAAAGGGGTTTAGTATTTAACACCTCACATCTACGTGCGTGCATATAATACTTTTCTTTGCCAGTAAAAAATCAAATTTAACATAAAATATTCATTTTACGGTTCTCTTTTATAACGAGTAAACCCAAGTAATATGTTTTCTAAATATAATTCGAATTCACCGTGGATTGATCCCAAAATAAAGGAAGATATACACACACACAAACTTTTGTATTGACACTAATGTTTTTTATGTAATTAATGTTTAATGTTTCTTAAATAATTCCAAACAAAAATAACTGAACAGCAGCAAAGGCATGAAAGGACAGAATAAAGAAGACAATAAAAACACATACAAAGGGTTAACATTCAAAATAATCTTTCAGTAAATCAACTAAAAGTGGGGCATTTTTATTACAGATATTCTTTAGAGATTTGTGAAACATCAACTCATTTTGGAGAGACAGAAATCTGGGCGCGTTTTTGAAGAACCTACATTTATGAATATAATATTTAGCTAAGATCAGAATGTTATTTACCATAAATTCAATTCTAAAGTTTGCATTATTAACACCATATTTTAAAATATTTCATCTTTACCCAAAGATGGAGATCATCCCAAAGTTTTGTAGAAAATCTACAAGAATAACACAAATGTTCCAGTGTTTCTATTTCAGCTTCACAAAAAAAGTGCAAATATTACAATAAATATTAAATCTTAAGGCTTACATGGGTAGATATCATTGATAATTTTAAAAAGAACTTCCTGAGCCTTGGGTAAGATCGGAAAAGAGAGGTATTTTGTTTTATTATTTTCACATCATCCACAAAACAGTCAAATACAAGATTTCTCTTTCAGACCTGAAGTGGCTCTGATGTTCTGTTGGACGCTTTTCTCACTCAGAAGTCGCAGGCTGATGACGCAGGGAAAGGGGCGTGGCCACCGAATGGCTCTGTTGTGTAGGTTTGCGCGAGACCACCGCTCGGTCCCGACTGCTGAACGTTAAACCCGGATATTCTGTTGTTGTTGTTGTTGTTGTTGTTGTTTGTTGTTGTTGTTTGTTGTTGAGATTTGTCGGTTGTTGATGTGGAGGCGCTGCTCAGTGGCCCGAGGCACCGCGCGGATACAATTCATTTCCGTGTTTTGTTAAATGTTAGCTCAGGATTTCAGACGTTGCTACTTTACAAAAATGAAATGTAGCTAATTTTTTTTTAACACGCTCCTTCGACTTCCGGTTTCAACCGGAAATACATTTAACCGGCACTTTAACGGGGCCATTAATAATCCACAGGTAACAAGTAAGACAGTAAAAATCATCATCATCATTATTATTATTATTATTATTATTATTATTATTGTTGTTGTTGTTGTTATAAATAAATAAAATAAAAACTACGACTCTAAGCGAAAATTAGAAATATTGCCCAAGGATAAACTTAGATGTTAAATCTATCTTGTGTATTATTATTATTATTATTATTATTATATAAATTAAATAACATAATCATTAAATGTATTGATCAACACAGGCGTTATTTTGTGTTTTGTGTATTTTTTTTTTTACAAAGATACTTATTGTTTATTATTATTATTATTATTATTATTGTTATTATTTCTGCTACTACTACTACTAATAATAAATAAAAACTACAACTAAACTAAATCTAGAAATATTGCCCAACAAGTTTTGTTTTTCTAAAAATATTTCCATTTATCTGTTTTTGTTTGGAAAAAAACCCCCACAGAACTCAACATAAGATTTGTTTTTTTAAGTATTATTATTTTGTGAATGTTAATTAATATGGGAATTTTATTTTAGTTAATTCTTGGGTGATATTTGTAGTTCATGCTTAGTTGTAGTTTTTCTTAAATGTAACTTGGGGAACATTATTTAATTCCTGTTTTAAATAATGTTTTATTGTGTTGTAGCTCTCTAGCTTCCTGTGCTAATAGAGAAGTTCGAGTTGGGTGTAAAAACTTTCTGAAGTTTGAAACGCCTTTAATGTATTTGATTGATGTTGGTGTCGATGAATTAGTTTGACTTTAATGACAGTTTGTCGTTTCTGGGAGAGCAGTAAACCGTTTTAAGGCTCGTTGTGTAATTGGAGGTGTGTAATAAATTGTGCACGTTTCCCTTTTTCAGTAAACGTCAACGCAGCTGTGTGTGTTTTGCAGAAACTGCTAGTTTGCAGCAGACATGGTCCGGCGCTGCATTTTTGGCTGCTCTTCTCCCCGCACGTTGTTTGCTTTCCCGACCGATCCTTGGTTGCGAAAGAGATGGCTGGAATTTGCTCATCTTGAAGAGAGCGGTATTCGTTCGAGTTCTCGAATATGTGACAGACACTTTTCGGAAGACTCCTTCAACAACTTGGGGCTGTTTAACGCCGGGATAACTTGTTACCTCAGGTTGATCGAGAACGCAGTTCCGTCTTTGTACACAGTCGGCGCTGCTCCATCAGTAACAGTAAGTCATTTTAATGAATTTCGCAAACACGCTTATATTTCAGAATTGGTCTGTTTTAGATTTAACTCATGTACGTTACGTTTTAGCCGTCGATCAGAAGTATCGGATGCCAGTACGAAAAGGTGCGCAACACCGCCAACATAAGCGTGCAAGTCAATCCGCCGAAAATCTACAGACGGAGTAAAGGTAAATAACACAGATAGCACTGTGTCCTTTCACTGAAGAGTACTTCTACTCTTGTGCATGCTCTTGTAACATCACGAATCGACTATTGTAATGCTTTGTTTTATGGGCTTCCTTCTAAATCACTTCACGAACTACAGTTGGTACAAAAATGCTGCTGCTCGAGTTTTTACCAAAACTTCCATCTCTGAACACATCTCTCCAGTTTTACAAAATTTGCATTGGCTTCCAGTTAAATTCCGTGTAAATTTAAAAATTTTACTTTTAACCTACAAAGCACTCAACAATTTGGCTCCTTCATAGCTCTTAGATCTTCTTCGTATACACACTCCTTCTCGCATTTTAAGCTCGGCTTCTGCACTTACTCTTGTTCTCCCACACACTCGGACAGCTTCCATGGAGTCACGAGCTTTTGGTTATGCGGCTCCCCTTTTATGGAACTCACTTCCTGTAGAAGTTTGCAATAGTTCAAGTCTTCCAGTCTTTAAATCTCATCTTAAAACTTATTTTTTTTAGGCAGGCTTTTATGAGATTTTATGTTTGTTTGTTGTATTGGCCTTTATTGTTTAATGTTATTGTTTTACTCTGTTTTATGGACTTTGTAAGGTGTCCTTGAGTGCCATGAAAGGCGCCTATAAATAAAATGTATAATAATAATAGTAATAACATTTCTGCATATAATATGTTTATATTCTTTAAAAAAAACACAGCTTCTATATGTATGAAGTAAATTTCCATAGTTTTTCACACATTTTCTCCTCATTTGGCCCAGTTCCCACCCACCAGCCGGCTCTCCTCCAATCATACAACAGCTACCAACTGACTAAGATGAAGCTTTCACGAGTCATGTAATAATAATAATAATAATAATAATAATAATAATAATGATGCATCTTTTCGTACAGCTGCTCATGCTGTGTCACATGGCAGTGTAACACACTCTTGAGCTTTTCACATGTGAAATATTTACCCCTGGGTCATTCTAAACTCCGGGTAAATGAAATCCTGGGTTATCTTATTTCACATTTCACATTGCTCATACTTTACCTGGAGTTAATCCAGTTAATCCCTTCATAATCTTAATGTTTCACACTGTACACTCCTAAACCCTGGGTTAACGTTCTTATTTGCATATTTGCAGTGTCAACAACTGTGATTGGATAAATACAGCGTGCGACCGGTTTAAGTAACGGCTCGTCTCATGCTTTCGCATCAGTGAGAAAAAAATGTCGCCATGTAAATCCTCCTTGGCTGTTTTAAGCCTCCTGAGATGCACAAAGGCAAGAAAACAGACAAAAAGACAAAAGAGAAAACACAGAGGAGCAAGTTGTATGAATATTTTTTTGAATTCCTTTTAAGCATAGAGAGACTTGTGTTCGCTTGTACAGTAGCGTCATTGTTCACTGCTCCGTCCCTGGGTCGTTCCCAGGAGTCATCACTGGTGGCGTTTCATTGCTAGCAGCATATTTACCGACAGCGATACGAGGCTCGCGCTGTTCCATTTCTGATTGGGTGTCTGTTGCAAAGCATCTAGCCGTAACATTCTAACACTGAACCGTTTCACGCTGTACATGTTTGGCACCGCAGTGTGGGGTTAACAATGCGAAAGCAGTGCTAATCCTGCTTCAGAGCGGGGTTTTTATAACCTCGGGTAAATATGCGCTGCTAAACCCCACTTCTAAATTACAAGTGTGAAACATTCCTCTAGCCGGGGTTAAAAGCGAGGTTTAGAACGACGATAACCCGAGGTGAAGCGCCGTGTGAAAAGCCCTCCTGAGGAAAGCGCTATCTGCCCTCTTCCGCATACAAGAGCTCACAGACTCTCACAATTGGCTAGTGTCGCTGTGATTGACAGGGAAGAAAGCGTATGCCCCTCCCACCCAGAAAGCGCACCCAATTTCCAATTTTGCCGTCTTGACTCCTGTCTCCAGGATTCGAACTCGCGATCCTCCGACAATAGTGCGAATGTTTTCTGCTCAGCAACCCATGTAGAACATTATAATGTTTTTTTGTTTTTTTTTTGCTAGCTTTTAACTTCAGCTTGTATATTTAAAACCGCTTAAAGTAGCTTTGTTAACAACAGATGATGAGATGATAATGATGATGATGATGATGATGATATTTTGCTCCAGTGCTCAGTGATTGGATGAAGCCGCACATGCTCATTAATTATTCATGAACTAGGGACAAGTGGCTGGGGAAATAATGAGACGAGCTCTAGTCTTTGAAAGATGAACATCTGCGTCAAATTAAAGGCCAGATTTAAAATTCAAGAGCATGTAGGAGAAACACTTGTGAACAGAGATCATTAGACTGTAGTACAGGGGTTGTCCACTGGTGGACTGCGGTACAGATCCAGACCAAGTAAAGTATTTCAGCGGACCAAACTTGGAGAAATACTGTAGCAGAGTTGATAAACATATAAATAAAAAAATTTAAAAAACTGTCTGTAGTTCAGCAACTCCAGATTTCTAAACATGAACCAGCTCGGCTTCTGTAGCAGATCCTCCGTAACTTCTTATATAAATTATTTAGCTGAAAGGCACAAGCAAAATAATTGACATAATGTGTGTTTTATAACTTATTTTTCATTTTATTTTCCCCTTTTTGGTCTGAATAGTGAACTAGCTTCATGGTTAGTGTATAAAAAAAAAACAGATGACGATTTAAAGACGATTGGACAGAGAAGTAGGCTTTTATTCACGCTGAATCGAATCAGTTCAGAGTCTGTGACATGAGTCGAAAGTGGTAACATGAAGCATCACTATGGAACAAAACCACTTCAAATTGTTTTATTTATAACCGCAAGAACTAATCCGTAATGCTTAAGTATTAAAAGGTAACCGTGCTCACCTTTCAGCCATGTTAGTCGCTGATCCGAAAATCCCAAAGTCATTCCTCTCTACACTGTAGGCCATTAAGTGTGAATTGTTCTAATAATTAGACAGTAATTATATGAATTGACTTAATTATAATATGAAAGACTCAAGCACTGTTCAAGATTTCTTATGAATGTCTTATGCAATTGTACAGTATTTTGGCAGGGAAAAAAGGAGATACAAGCATAAATTAGCACATCTGTTTTGTCTTTTTCTGTATACACACACACACACAAAAACAAAAACAGCTGTAAAAATGAAAATTCTCCATCATCAGTAATAAATATGCAGCAATTGATGTCACAGCGGTCACCAACCCTCTTCCATGAGCTCTACCTTCCTGCAGGTTTCATCTCCAACCAAAACCTAACACACCTGTTTCAGCTGATCAGGAGCTTCTTAAGGCAATGATGAGATGGTCAGGTGGACCTGATTATGATTGGAGCTAAGGTCTTCAGGAGGGTAGATCTCCAGGAACAGGGTCGATGACCATTTGCCATATTGTTTATAGGGCAATAACGTCAAGTGCCGGATATTTATTAAGCACAAAAGACGCCGTCGCTGATCCGTGCGTCACTTACAGCTTTTTTAGCAGGAAAAATGAGCATAAGCTTTCAGTCTTACATTGGAAAAGAGGTCTATGATTAACCTCTTTGATAAATTGCATATGTGTTCTTCCTTCATTATTCCGTATAATTCCTGATGATTAATGATCTCTTTCAGCGATTCAAGTTTGGACAGTCCGGCGGAGCGCAGACTCGGACGTGGACTCGGACGTGGACTTGGACTCGGAGAGGTATGTGGATGAACATAACGCAGCGTCGCTGAATTTTAAAGTGAAAGCTGAGTCGCTGCATTGAATATTTTGGTTTAGGGATGAGTCTTATTTTACTGTTTGAATATCTGTAAGAGTTAATGATGAACAGATTCTGCGTCATTTATAATGTCATCACTTTTCCACCGCCAGTAAACTTTCCTCCTGTTGGTGATGGCGCACATGTTTAGGTTATTCACAGTAACGGGGTTGCGCCGTTCCAGGAAAATAATTAACGATGGGTCGGTGTGATGAAGTGGAGTTATTTGTTATTACTCCGAAGCTGATTATTTTTCTATAACAGCACATCCCGGAGTGTGTTATTCATCTTAAACCACAGCGAGTTTGACGATGGGTGCAATTTTTGAATTTCTTAAAGAACATATTATATTTTTATCCATTTATAGTTGTATTCAGTATAGTGGAATATCCACAAGACAAGTTAATCCCTGTTATCACTTGGGTGAACAGTCGTTCCCTGACCAGCCTCTCTTAATAAACTTAATAAAACAGAAAATGTCATGAGAAACCGCAAAGCATCGACTCCTCGGTCCTGAAGACTTTTGTGTTTATTTATCTATCATTATTAGTGTTATTTATTAGTTATTTCTTCTTGCGCCTCCCACATTTTACATTATTTATGTAGTTGGAGATGTTGTTTTTCTTAAAAAACTGTTGAGAGTTGAAAATTGAGAGGAAAATGAGATAATGTGTTTAAGGAATCTAATAAGTGATTCATTAAATGCATTAACTCCTTAATTAAACAGTTAGAGCTTGGTTGTGATTGATTGTCATCAGTTAGTTTATTATATTGGACTTTTTTGAGCTTTGAGGGGTTTATTTTTGTAATTAATAGAAACTGCGCTTCTTTTCACTGAGTCGGATCATTTGGCTCGGTTCACCGACTCTTTCAACTCCCAAGCGGTTCATTCATTTATTTCTCTCTAAACGGGAGAATTTGCGATATATGTAATAAATTTTTATATCTTCGATTGTGATTTATATCTTCTCCACCAAGCTGTGAATAAACTATCGACATTTCCTACAAAAACAGAAAAGAAATAGGAAGAAAAAAAAAACGACTCGGGGATATGAGTCGACTCTGA
>NC_069725.1:2352946-2405446 GCF_027358585.1 Pangasianodon hypophthalmus
AGATGATGTGAAACGGAAATTCGAAAGCATTGTGCTTCCACAGCGAGACATATTGAGGTAAGTGAGGTATGTTTTGTGGGCGGGGCTTTAGCTTTATTCTTTAGGATTTGATTGGTTTAGGAAATGTTGGTGTTACAAAACAAACTTAGAGTCAGTTTTATTCTTTGATGAATATTTGTCTCGGGAACGAGGCTGTATTTATTTAAGCCAGGAATCGAGATATGCTGCGTTCATGAGAACCAGGAATTCTGAATTTTCCAACTCGGGACTTTCTACTTCCCATGTTAGAGAGTTCACGTAAACGCCATCATCTAAAGTCAGAAATAAAGGTTCGTTAAAGTGGGTGTGTCATCTCTTCATCTAAAAACTGTCTTCTCTTGCTGTCTACAAAAACTGGAATTAAAGAGTTGATTGGTTTGATGATTCACTGTTAGTAGCAATAGAAAAGACATAAAAAGAGCAAAAATCTTGCAGAAAGCAAATGAACAATTTAATGATTAAAGTCTCATGCAGTATTTTGTGAATTGAAATGTTAACAGAAACTCAAAAGACCTGAACTTAAAATCCTTAAATCACGCTGTTATTTCTTGTTCTTACTTTGCACTCTGAGCGCCGCCATGTTGAAGTGACGTAACTGAGTCGCAGCTAGGAAAAGTCGAAAAACGTTACAAGTTGGAGAGACGTTTAAACGGATGTTTCCTTTCCCAATCTTTCCGAAGTTCTCAGTTCCCTCTTCGTCTTGAATGCAGCATTAGTGACTGATTAGATCTCCCGGAGCATCTTTACCTGTTTTTTTTGCTGATTGGTTATTATTGTTTTTATTCCAATGTGATGTAATTAAAAGTCAGAGATTGTTTAAAGGCGAGGAAAAAACGTTTTTTGTGGAAGATTATTTTGGAAGTTTAGAAAGTTCACGAGTTTATTCTCTGTAATTATGATCTCAAGATCAAAAGCTTTCATGAGATAATAAGTTATTTTTGTCATGATGATGAAATGCATGATTAAGCAAATACTTCAATTGTTGCGTATAAAACGAATAAAATATAATCAATAAAATGTGTGTGTCAGTGTGTAATGTAATGAAAATGTTAATGTCATTATACAAAAATGTTACTGTTAATGTTAAAGCAATGTGAATAGCAGGAGGTACATCATATCAGATAAATGACACTTACTTAATCGTGTAATGCAGATTATTTAAATATATTATTCTACGTTATCTAGTTATATATCAATCTATACGTGTTATGTGAGGGGTCCGAGAGGATCAGTAAGAATATGCGAGGGATCCACGGCGCTACGGTTTTCCGTCTATCAGTCTTATAAATATCGTGGCTCACTTTATGAGTTGGAAAGTAAAACTCGAACACCTCTTGGTAGCTGAAGCAAAGAAATAAAACGATTTGCTACAACAGGAAGTTTAAGTTGTTGATGCTCCTGTAACTGAAAATTATTTAAATTAATGCATTATTTTTGTATAACTGCACGATCTGGAGTGTTTTATTCCACTTATACCACAGCGATTTACCAAACGTTACAATGTTTAATTCATTAGCGAATGACACATCTCACATTTTAACAGTTTATAGCTAGATTTAATCGTGTGGAACGTCCGAGAAACAAGTGAGTTCCTGTTTTCACTTACGTTATAGCTGTTTCCCTCACCAGCCTCCCTCTTTCTGTCTCTGACACTGGAGACTCCTTCCATAAATGATAAATAAATGTCTCCTAACAAAAACGTCGCCACATCAACGATTATACATTTTACTTTGTTTAAAAAAAAAAACACATTTTTAAATCTATTTATTATTAGTTTTAGATTATGTGGAGTGTCTCCCGTACAAGTCCCTGTAAATGACCTGTTACTATAGAAACGATAACGTATTAGAACGAGCGCATTAATATAAACGTAGCGTTTGTGTTACAACCGGGACTACTGTCCAATTCGTGCAGTTATACAGAGATAATGCACACCTTCTGACTAATCAGATTCGAGAATTCAACCTCGCTGTGGTATTAATATATAATATTGCACTAATAGATTGAGATAAAGTGGTACTAATTTGTGTAGCAAGTTCGATTCTTTGAAATTGTTTATCGTTTTTGTGTAAAGTGGGAGCTGTGTCTCAGAAGACGACCCGTCAGCGCCGGTGGAGATTGAGCTCGTAAGTGCTGGCACGTTCAGAAAAATTGGAATTGTACGTTTTCATTTATTTTCAGGGCGTCATTGTCATTTTACGGTTTCAACTTCACAGGAATTAACAAGCAGCATGATGGATAAACCATCGGTGGGTTCACAGGGATGTGGAAAAGGTCAGAAGCCATTTTGTTCTCAGAACACAACCTTCACATGAATTCACTCTCAGTAAAGCTTGATGAGACGGGAAATCAGTGATAAGAAATCGCTTAAATATAAATTCAATCCTTTTATATTCCTTTTCTGAAAGAATGTGTGGATTGAATATAGTGAAGTTATTAATAACCGTAGTAGTTTAATTAATTTTTATTCTGGACTCATTTTTCTGTGTTAAATAAATGTGTTTCTCAGTGTTTAAGTGATGTCTGGCTTTTTTATTTTCCAGATCTGAGGTCGTCCGCTTTAGATGAGGACGGATACAGCAGCTTACCTGAGTATGTGTCTTTGCTTTATACGTATATATTTTTTACTAGTGGTGCAACGGATCATTAAACTCACGGTTCGGATCATATTACAGATTTTGAGTCACAGATCGGATCATTTTTTGGATCGGAAAGAAATAAAAAAAAATGTTGCTTTTCATTATTACTGAAAGCTTGTTTTACGTACTTCTATACCACAGCAAAAACTACTAGCTTAACTAATAAAGTCAGTAATAAAACAAGAACAATTACACAATTACAGACATAGATGAATAACGAAGTTACAGATAAAGTCAGTATTTAACAGTAACAGTAGTGTTCAGGTGCAGAAATGTAATAATGAAGTGTAAAATAGCACAATAGTGCTCACTGCATAAGTTACGTACAGATTAATCTTTGTTAAAGCTGTGGTGTTGTTTGATTAGCAGACAGAAGCAAATTATTTATAGGCTGCTGGCTCTTTAATACCAAATGCACGGACCTGGTACTGACACACATCCTGTTTCTTTCTCAGCTGTTTATGTTTTCAGTTAACCGACTGTGTTTACCAGAAAACTTGCCAAATACACGGGTATTTTAACATAACTTTGTGTGTATGTGTCCGTTCAAGCGCAAAGAGGCATGAAAAGAGGAATCGATTCGGTGTTCACGCGCTGTCTGAATCGCGCCTCTCTCTTTCTGCGTGTGCGCGAGAAAACAGCGCGCGAGTCTCGATTCGAGTTCTCTTCCGCGTGAATGGTTTAAAATTGCTTGAATGTGTAAATTGGCAAGACAAAACACCAGCAAATGATAAACTTTCGCTCTAAGATGGTTAAACTTAACAGTTAATCCGCGAATCACATGCGTGCCGAACCGTGGGGCCTGGTCCGTACGGAACACGGATCATCTATGAGCTGTTGCACCCTTAATTTTTACACATATAAGGAACAAAACACTCTGTGTTGTGCTGTTATAGGAAAATAATCAAAGACAGAGTGGTGTGATGATACAGAGTTACTTTCACCACCCTCAGGTTGATTATTCTGTGTTTTATTCTTCTTATACCACAACAATTTGTCGACGATTACAATTTTATTCGTTAGTGGTTACATTTAATGTTGTGGAACGTCCAAGAAACAAATTAGTTCCTGTTCTTGCTTACGTTATAGCAACTATAATCAGTCGTTTCATCACCAGCCTCTCTTTTTTTTTTTTTTCCTCTTTCTCGAAGTTAAGAAGGCAAAAAACGAAGCTTGACATTTGAGACTCCTTCCATAAAATGTTAAATAAATGCCTCCTTACGAAAAACTTCCATCTCACCATCTAACCATCTCAGCGATTACGCACCTTCTTTAAATATGTTAATGTGCCATGTCCCTGTGAACTATCTGTTACTATGGAAACGATAATGTATCACAACAAACGTATTTTAAATGTATATTTATTATTATAAACTTGCACTACTATCAGAGCTGCTGTTATGGAAAAATAATCAACACCTTCTGACCAATCAGAATCCAGAATTCAACAGCACTGTGGTATAAACGTTTATTAAAGTACGGAGTTGCAAGTTTATTAGCTACATCCGCCTTGTAGCTGCGTTTACTGGCTATTTTTTCAGGTCCAGATCAAATTAAATCGCAGCTTATGTTTTATATATTCTAGGAGCAGTTACGCGATCTTGAGCAAGGAGGTGTTGGTGCTTCTGATGTTCCGCTGTTTGGAGTGCTCCAGCGAGTGCCGCATTCGAGGAATAGGCAAAGGAGGGAGTCTGTCTCTCGGACAAGAATGTCTGTCCTGCTCTAACTACAGACTGTGGACCTCTAGACAAGCCGAGAAGCCGAAAGAGAAGGTGTGCATCCTAGAGCATGAGAAAATTCGGTGATGCCTGCTGGGTTTTGTAGTGGATTTATTGACAGATTGGCAAAGCAAGCTATCTGCTAGCTATATACAGTCATGAGAGGCACAATCAATCTCTACTACTTTCTTCCAAGCTTTGTTTTTCTTTGTAATATTTCTATACTTGTTTAATGAGTGCTTGTATATGAGGGCATAAGATAAAACCATGTTTTTTCCTTTAATTTGTCACCCGTCTGTATATATTTATTAATGGAATGGGTTTGAAATCTGCCTGACGCTACGTTTTTTTTTATTCTCTTCGCCCCCAGGTGGCTGATGTGCCTGTAATCACGCCGTATGAAGACGTGTCCACTCAGGAGTCTGACAACTCTTCAGTATCCGCAACTCTGCACTCAGGACCCAGTTTGGTCGAGTGTAAAAATGCTGCCGCGCAAGAGGAGACCGACGCCGAGGCTATTTCAAGCGTTATAGTGAAAGAGGAACCGGAAGACTGCGACGAGGTGGTGAAGGTGGAGCAGCCGAGCCTCCTCATGGAGACACATGAGGATTATGCTTCCGCTGCTACAGGAGAGGATGGAGATGGGAATCGCGATGAAGTTGTGACTGTTAAAAACGAGATAGATGAGCTGGCTCACCTCGAGGCTCTTGCTTTTCAGACCGAGCAGCAAACGCTGCTGATCGACGAGACGGGTCGAGTGAGACGCGCCGAGCTACCGAGAGACGACGACGACGACGATGATGACGATGACGATGACGAAGAGGATTTAGAAGAGAATTCGGAAGCTGACGAGGATTCAAGCTCGTTTGATCCGTCGGAGGATTTGGGCGAGGAATCTTCTGATTTGGATAACGGCAGAAAGCTCATGGTGCTGAAACCGTTTCAGAACACCATCAAACCGATTATTTGGTGTACAGACTGTACAGACGTAGCCAAGATGATCTGTACGATTCGGAGGCACAAAAGGATCTACGGTTGCGCAGAGTGCGGCGTCGGTGACCCCGCGTATGAAAACAGCACTTTTAAAGACTTCTCTGTTCATTTCAGCGACATAACAAGTTTTCATAAACATGCCATGAAGGAGCACGGTGCAAAAGAAATCCCTCCCGAAAACAGAGTGTGTGAGGATTGCCATAAAACCATCAGGATGCCGACAAACCCTAACAAAAAGCCGCGAGAACACGTGTGCGAGTACAAGATCAAGCCGTTTGCGTGTCACTTGTGTCGCAAGCGCTTTTTTACAGAAACCGGCCAAAAAGTGCACTACCGTCGACTTCACGGAGACTACACGCATTTTTGTAAATACTGCATGACGCCATTTGACACGAAAGAGTCCAAGCTGAAGCACGAGACGACTCACAGCGAAGAGCCGCTGCCTTACATCTGTCCGGACTGCCCGGAGAAGTTCCAAGACTTCGTCGCGCGCAATCAACACCTACGGAGCCACCGAGGAGAAAAGAAACACATCTGCGACAAGTGCCACCGGAGATTCGGCGATCTCGCCAGCTACGACAGACACATGCGGATACACTCGGGAGAGAAACCGTACACGTGCAACGTCTGCGAACGTTCCTTCACGCAGGCCGGACACCTCAAGTCGCACATGCGCCTGCACACGGGCGAGAGGCCGTTCATGTGCGAGCAGTGCGGGAAGTGTTTCAATCACAACGTCAGCCTCAAGAACCACCTGCAGAAGCATCACTGCGGCGACGGCACTCCGGCGGAAGAGGACCAGCAGACGGCCGACCCCTCCAGTACGGCGAAACGGGCTAGAAAGCGAGCGAGGAAAAGCTCCGCTTCGTACGCCGAGGACGTCAAGGAGGACAGAGGGTTGGAATGTCGCTCTGAGAGCGAGACGTCCGATTCTGATGAAGAGTGGACGAAAAGAGGAAGGAAGAAGAAAGCTAGGAGGAAGAGACGAGGGGAAAAAAACGCAGATGATGACGAGCGTGGCGAATGAGCATCACAGACTGCAGTATTTATTCTTTTCACAACAATTCCTAAGTTCACCCTTATCGCAATAAAGCTGCTGTCCGTGAGGATGAAGGCTGAAGCGGCGGTCACACTAGATGCAAAAGAACCCTTTCATTCAAGATTCAAGAAAAGTGTTTGCTTCTGGTACTGGTTAATTTTCATATCCACCTCCTCATATTTCATTCTGCATCAAATTTATGTAGATGAAGTTTAATTTAATAATTTAATAGAAAACAAGCACGGGGGTGGAGTCTCAACATGTAACAACTCTAGGTGTATTATTATTATTGCTAAAACTAAACTTTTTTGGCTTCTCAGTCAACGTAATATCTGTCATGTTTAACGTTATCTGTTCACTGAAACACTACTTTCCCCTCCAGAAACACGTCACACCAAAAACCACACCATTTTTGCTCCACCATGGCGAAGAAGAGCGACGTGACCGCTGCTTAACGCATGCTTCCTCTGTCTATACACCGAAACCATGGACAGCTGTGCCACTCGGGTGTTTCTTGGTACCTCACATTCCTGTCTCGTTATTCTATAAAAGACTCGCAGTACTGAAGGTGAAAGAAGACATGGATGAGCTGTTGCTTTGTACAGTTACACAATAAAACTGCTGGATATAACAATTTGTATTTGAGCTTTAAGTGTTTTAAAGGCTTTTTTTATTTATAAACTCACACTTTAAGCTACTGTCTGTAAAATCATTGGGGTAGCAAAATAACTTTGGGATTTAGTTTAGTTGCAATTGCTACTGTTGAATTTGACTCAATCTGGCAACCCTTGTGCTATGTACTGTTGATTATTACAGCAGTAGTGATGCATTACTATTTCTAACATTCTCATCATAATTTTTTTCCTTCAGACTCATTTTTAATTATTAATTGTCCTGTCTATGATATTTAGATTAATCTTATTTATCTTTTTTAATGAAAACAAGGATCATCTAAACCAAATTAACATCTCTTGAACCAAATTAACACAGGAATAATTCACACAGTTACAGTAAATAGCTTTCGATTCACTGTATATGCTCACTACACAGGATATGTAATACAATGTGTTATACACTATATGGCCAAAAGTTTGTGCACCCCTGATCATCACACTCGTATGTGCTTGTTGAACATCTCATTCAGATTTATCCCCCTGTGTTTGCTGTTATAATAAGCTCCACTCTTCTGGGAAGCTTTCCACTAGATTTTGGAGTGTGGCTGTGGGGATTTGTGTTCATTCAGCCACAAGAGCATTAGTGAGATCAGGCGCTGATGTTGGGATGTCGAGGAGGTCTGGGGTTCAGTCGGTGTTCCAGTTCATCCCAAAGGTGTTCAGTGGGGTTGAGGTCAGGGCTCTGTGCAGGACACTCGAGTTCTTCCACTCCAACCTTCACACACCATGAGTATACTATAGACGGCTGTGATTTCACACTCTGATCCAACGAAATGTATATTTGCAACTTTCCCTGTTATGATAAAGAGATTATTGAGCCCAGTTGTTTACTTACTTTAACATTGTAATCCACACATAACACATTAATAACACATATAATCATATAAATAATCTCTAATGGTTACACAGGTAGAGTTTAGTACAATTTGAAGGATTTCCACCCTGTACACAAAGCCTCAAAACTGATGGCGATTCAAGTAGAGTTAGTTTGCTAACTAGAGTTAGTGTTAGCAAGTGCACTCGGACATTCGGCTGCTTGAAAGCCAAGTTACGACTATAAACACGCAATTTCTCCACATTAACCATTTATGATGATGTGAAGGAGTGGTGGGAGGCGTGTCTACAAAATGACTGACAAGAGGCCAATTCAAATACAAACATACATTATGGGCCAGAAAGGCAGGTATCCAAAATGTTTTTATTTGAGCTACATAATACACTTGTTCTGAGACAATGCCTAAAACTATTATTTTTTTAGCATTTCTACATAATTTTACACTTTATTTGTACTAGGAAGAAATGAAAACTATTGCCTATTGCACCTTTAATTTATAGTCCTACTGTTAGATGCTGTAAGTTATAACAGGTGCTTTAGTGTAGCATGATCATCTGAGGCATTAGAACAGTTACAGGCAGTAAATAGGCTATGTTTAAGGTTTTTATTAAGGTTTATTTTCTGTAGGAATAAACATTTTACACAGCCTTCTGTTAAAACAACATTTCTGAACAGTTTTATGTTATTAATTTAGCTGACAATGTTTGCTAACATTCTCTTCCAGTGAGGAGGAGGAGCTGTTCTGGATTGGTGATAAAATGTATTCGTTTAATCAATAAATCTTTGCAAAGGCACTAAAAAATTCAAAGACATGTATGTAGTTGATTATATTTAAAATATATTTCGCTACTGATGAATTGAGCGATATTTAAATTAACTCGTTAGCCAGGTTCATAATGAGCGCTGTAAAGACTCTTGTGTTATACACAGTGGTTGCTACGGTGATCTGAAGGAAGGACTTGTGATTCGGCCAATCAGAGGGCTTCATTTGCGAACTATTAGCCAATCCTATTGCGTTCTGGGGTAGGAGGCGGGATTTGCTGTGGTACTGAAGGGGAATTGTGAAAGCTCGCACGCCACGCCCCTTTCATGACGGACAAAATGGACGCGCTGCGAGTTTGTTGGTGCGCGCGCGTGGAAGTTCGGCAGCGCCGTTTGCGTGAGTTTAAAACGTCGGTGTAAATTTCCTAATAAAAAGTCGTCGGTGTTTGTAAATACGACGTTCTGAACGTCAAAAAATAAAGCTGGGACGCCTGTAGATGCCGTTTTCCTGCGGTTTGGACACCTGGCCGAGCAGCTTGCAAATGGTAATCCTTATTAGAATCGGATAATCTAAATATTAGCATGTTAGCATCAGTGTGTTCACGTGCAGGACGCGAGAACACGGTAACGCTGTAGTTAATAATTATTAGAATAATTCATAAACCCGTAATTATGAAATTGACGCGCATAACGAATTGGTTAGCTCGTTAGCTGTTAGCTAGCTGGTGCAAATCCGGTGTGTAAAGCGAATGTAAACATTAGACGACAGCTAGTAAGTTATGGTTTGTTTTGTTTCTTAGCTTGGGTTGTTCATTACAGAGCTGCTGTAGGTGTTTATTTCTATAAAATATAATGTTATACACTGGTTTAGCATTGTGTCAAATTTTAGTGTAGGTTTTGAGGAACGGTAGACCACGCCCCCTTTATTGTAACTGACAGAGACCACGCCTCCATCACTGTGACCGACAGAGGCCACGCCTCCTTTACTGTATGGAAGTTTATGAAATTATCCTTTTGTTCCTTGCTCCTTTATGGTTACTGACAGAGGCCACGCCTCCTTTACCAGGACAGAAACTGTAAGCCACGCCCCTTTTACTGTAACTGACACAGAAGCCACGCCTCCTTTACTGTAACTGGCACAGAGGCCACACTTCCTTTACTGTAACTGACACAGAGGCCACGCCTCCTTTACTGTAACTGACGCAGAGGCCACGCCTCCTTTACTGTAACTGACACAGAGGCCACGCCTCCTTTACTGTAACTGACACAGAGGCCACGCCTCCTTTACTGTATGGCATTTTATGAAATTATCCTTTTGTTCCTTGCTCCTTTATGGTTACTGACACAGAGGCCACGCCTCCTTTACTGTGACTGGCACAGAGGCTACGCCTCCTTTATGGTTACTGACAGAGGCCACGCCTCCTTTACCAGGACAGAAACTGTAAGCCACTCCTCCTTTACTGTAACTGACACAGAGGCTACGCCTCCTTTATGGTTACTGACAGAGGCCACGCCTCCTTTACCAGGACAGAAACTGTAAGCCACTCCTCCTTTACTGTAACTGACACGGAAGCCACGCCTCCTTTACAGTAACTGACACGGAAGCCACGCCTCCTTTACTGTGACTGACACTGAGGCCCCGCCTTCTTTACTGTAACTGACACAGAGGCCACGCCTCCTTTACTGTGACTGACACAGAGGCCACGCCTCCTTTACTGTGACTGACACAGAGGCCACGCCTCCTTTACTGTATGGAATTTTATGAAATTATCCTTTTTTTTTTCCTTGTCATCTGTGCAGTAGAGATGGAGAAGCAGCACACGGATGATTCCTCCTCCAAAGAGGCCACTAAAACCTGGGGCTTCCGCAGGAGCACTATAGCCCGACGGGAATTCATCGAAGAAATCGGAAACCTGGACCTCATTACGCTGATGCCGCGTCGGAACACGCGCCAGCCGAGGGGCAGAGGGAGAGGACGAGGTCGGGGCAAGCAGCCTAGCGAAACTACATCAGATGCCCCAAAAAGAGCACGAGGAGGCAGGAGAGCTGTCCAGCCAAACCTAGAACCAGATCCAGAACCACAGCCTGGTTCGGATGATCTAATAACTGCGTCTCGTGAGCTGGACTTACCACAGAAGACCGCATCGGACACAGAGGCGTCGGATCAAGCCGAAGACAGCGACGAGCTCACGCTCCGAGAGCTTCAAGAGCGAGCCAGGAAGCGACAAAAATCAGAGGAGAACACCAAAGGAGGTGCAGGGACTGCAGATCCGAGCGCCGAGACTGTAAACGAAGATGACGAAGCGTCACGTGATCATCTGCAATCAGACGAAAATGTCTCGTCACTCTCTGATCGAATGACCACCAGCTCAGAGGTGATAACCGAAAGCCGTAAATCAGCTCGAGGTGTTCAGCTGGAGGAAGAGGAGGAAGAGGAAGAGCAAAACGAGGCTGATGAGTCTTCAGGTGGTGATGAAGAATACAGCGACCCCAACGCCATCTACTGTATTTGTCAACAGAAGCACAATAATAGGCAAGTACCACATAAAGGCAATTTTATTTCCTTGTATGCTTATACGTAGTTGAGTTTTTATTTTTGACGACGTATACCGCAAAAAAAAAAATCACTCAGAATCTGTTCGGATTTGATTAACTTTGGAGCGGAAATGTGATCTGCGGCAATTTATGGCACTTTCACGTCATAATCGCGTCGACGTAATTTCATGCCGCTGGTCCTAAATCCGAATTCCAGGATGAGCGGTGTTCAGGAGAGTGACGAGTAACGTTAAAATCCTCTGATTACTCGTATTGGTCCGATATTGTGGCCCGTAAATCTAGTGCAAGTTGTCGTGCTAATGAACAGACCAACAAGATCTGGACGTCTTTCACAATTAACGATCGAAACAATCAGACTGCAATATGTGCTCGGTGAAAATATCATGAAGAGGAACTATAGCAGCGCACGCAAAAGCAGTCGCAAGCCTGAAGCGGCGACGTGAACGTCTAGAGAAGCGGTCGTGTGCGAGAGCACTTCATTTCTGCGAGCACTGAGCACTGAGACGTGTCCTTTTCTTTCGCCAGGGTTCCCTGATTTCTTAAAGCTAAGTAGGTTAGTTCATTTCAGCAACATTAATGGATTTGTATCAGCGAATACCAAAGAACATGGAAAAGGAAAAAAAAAAAAAGTACTGAATGGTATTAAAGCTAGTTTTAACAACTTAATGAACAAAAAATCAGATTTTAACAGTAAGGCTACGTCCACGTTAATCCAGATAAATTTGAAAATCTTTTTCTGTACGTTTTGGCCTTCCGTCCACACTGAGACTGCGTTTTTGTCCGGCGAACGCGGACCTTTTCGAAAAAACACTCTCCCGTGTGGATAAATTTTAAAAATTTCACGTTGTAGTGTGGACTGAGAAAACGGAGATATTCAAAAACAATGATGTATTTTTAGTCATGTGACCCATTCAAGTCAAAACAAACAACTTTATAGTCTTGGATTACCCGCAGCAACAACTCCATCTCTTCGTCTGTACATAAAAAAAAAAACCTCGGTGCTTTTCCTCGACATCGCGGCATCAATTCAAAGAGACGGAAAGTAAATAAACGCCTGACGGAAATGACGCAGGACAAAGCATCTCACGTCTTTGTGCACGTGCAGTACAGGGATGTGAGCGTTTTCAGATGTTTCAGTGTGGACGAATTTATGGAAAATGTTTGAAAACGATTACAAAGGAGCAATTAGTCTCTCCTGTTTTTTTTTTTCTTTTTTTTTTTCCTTCAGTCGTCCAACAACCAGAGAAAGAAAAACTGGTTCGTATATTTCTCTGTAGTGGAAAGCACATCGACGTATGCAAATCTTTTCCGACTACCGAGGACGTCGTCTGGCTGTTTATTAATTAAACATATTAATCAGCTTGAACAAATGCTATTTTCCAGAATCAAGTACATCGAGGGAAACGATGGAAATGGCACAATGCTGCACGAAAACGTTTCTATAACGCTAATGCTAGCATAACACACATTTAAACTCTTCACGAAGACGCTAAGCCGACTCAAATCTTGAACGCTACAGCTTCTCCTCGAGATGTTAGTCAAAGAGTTTGTCTTTTTGTCGAGGGTTCAGACAGGATGCTTTATTATGCGAGACATTATCAGGAGAGGATAGAGATTAGAGTTACATAGTCAGCCTCAAAGGGATTTAATAATCACTCTTTATAGAAAGATATTAGCACAACATGAAATCTTTAAATGGATATAAATGGATAAATTTCTAAATTCAGTGACTTCTGTCCAGTCAGCTTAGTCCACCATCTGATTTTTCATTGAACAGAATTGCCTTCTTTAGAGAGCGACTCTGTAATGCATTATATTACTATATATATATATCTATTTTATTATATATAATATATATATTGCTGTTATCATTACTGATAATTACAAACAAAAAAACCCTACAAAAACATGAACTTTAGAAGAACGTTGTTAAATCCAGGAGCACAGAAACACTGCTCAGAAATATGACCTACCCCTGGCAGCTTTTAAGATCAGGACAAATTTGTGTTTAGATGAGCTCGATAGCATCGCGAACTTCATTTGGTTGGTAAATGGAAAGAGATTTGACTATTCTTTTTTTTAAATGTGAGGTTGTGTGCTTAGAATCGAGGTGCTGATGGTCTGAAAATGAGTTTTCGTTCAACAGCTGCCAGTCCAGGAGGATAAAGGTTATAACGTGCTTGTAGGAGATGCTTCCTTCTCTAATCTTCTCTAAAAAAGGGCAATTTATGTTCTGATGAACTCCGTGCAATGGACCGCAGTGTCTTACGCAGTTGCTCCACTTGTAAGACATTAACTAACCTGAGACAGAACACACATGAACACATACTTTAAGATGTTTTCATATCACCGTTGCATAATTTTAACCAGCGCATCGTTTACGTGTAATCCTATGGGAAGAGGATGCTTTCTGCCCACCTTATTACACCTCATAGTACTAGGGAAAAAAAAAAGAAAAAAAAAGAAAGCAGCTTTATCGAATTTAAAAGCTCTGCCACTAGACTTGTGTGATATAAAGATATCATCGTCCCTGCGCTATATTACGCCCCCATGATATCCGCTGACCTTTATTCAGATTGTATATTTTATTACCTGTCCTGCTAACCTTTACGCATTTTAGTTTGTTCATCCCAAATAAAACAAGAGATGAGCCACATGCTAATCTGAAATGATTTGCGTAAGTGTCTTTAACGTCTCCGGTATTAACCGACACTACCTGAAAGCCCCGCCCCCTTTACCTCAGACTTGCACACACCTCGCCTGCGTCCTGCCACAATCAATGGAGAATGTTTTGAGTTCATTACTGTGAAATAAACTCCATCAGTGTATGTTTGGCTTAGCTAAAATTACACAGTATACATATTATGCAAATATACATATTTAATGAGCCTGGTTCCTCTCAAGGTTTCTTCCTTATATAGTCTCAGGGAGTTTTTCCTCACCACCATCGCCTCTGGCTCGCTCATTAGAGATAAATTCACGTGTTTACAATATATTTTTTGTGAATCCATTCATTTCTGTAACGCTGCTTTGTGACAATGTCCATAATTAAAAGCGCTATACAAATAAAATTGAGTTGAATTGAATTTAATGCCAGTTAAATATATTTATTAGAGATGCTGCTGAAAAACTTCGATGAGAAAAAAGAAGGAAGATTTCGACTCATAGATTAAAAGTGTCGAATCTATCACTTTACAAATAATCGTAATAATTGTGGTGATAATTAGAAAACGATTAAAAACGCTGGTGCTCTCTTGATCTCTACTACACTGGTCACTGCAGATTCTCAAAAACTTTGAGCTTCGTAAACAGTGAAACTGTCGGCCGTGTGGACGTTAGACAGCTGATTCGTAAAAGGATTATATCAAAAATGTACAGGGATTTCTTTTACTGAACATCACCTAGAATCCCACCGTCCTCTTGAGGTTTCTTTGATTACCGGAGCTCCTGAACAGATATGGTGGAGATGCCTTTTTGTCATTTTCCTGATATTTTAACGTGGAAAATCATGAGCAGGGAAAAATCAGTATCACACAAGCCTAGCTGTCGGCTTTTATGTCATTACACAGTTACCTATAAAGGTGAAAAAAGTATGAATTTCAGAAGTTTTAACACTCCAGCAATTGGGTCACAAGTTGGCAGCCAAGTGAAGAATAACAAACCTGCAGGACAAAGCACCAGTGAAAAATGGGAGAATATGAGGAGATTTATGGCTTGCTGAATAGAAAATAGTTCGTTGCCAATATTTCAGTGTTGCGATGTTGTACTATATGTGTATTTTGGAACGTTCACCGGTATGTGAACTCATTTTATAATGGTGGCTGCATTAGAGTCAAATCACAATCAGCTCAAACTCTGTTGATTTTCTGCCTCTTAAGCTCCAGAGAAGACAAACAACCTCCTCATCACCGGAGTCCAGAGCTACACCAATATTTATTTAATCTGCTTTAGTGATGACGGTAAATCGAATCTATAGCGCACGCTACGATAGTAAGTTAGTTTTAAAGCAGTCACCGTGGTTGCTCTGAGGATGTCTGTGGATCCAATACCAGACAGTATTCATGGCTCGGATATTGATATTTAACAAAAGTGATTTTGAAGTTCGCGTATGCAGCACACTTTAAACACAGTGTGAACCTTCTCTCCACAGGTTCATGATCTGTTGTGACCGATGTCACGAATGGTTCCACGGTGACTGTGTAGGCATCAGCCAGGCCCGTGGTCGTCTCCTGGAGAAAAACGGAGAGGATTACATCTGTCCATCTTGCTCTCCGTGCCAAAGTCCCATCGACGTCCTGAAGCAGCAGCCTGCGCTCTCTAAAGCGGCTCTGAGCTCCTCGTCCGAGAGCCTGTTCACCTCCTCGGCCGGAGAAGAAAGACCCAGTGAGGACGAGGGCATTAAAGGGAAGATCAGGAAGTCGAGCACTCGCAGCACAAAGAGGAGAATCAAGATCTTCCAACCGGTAACATGGCTTTGTTTTGCTGAAATGAATAAAGCGGGACAGACAGCTCCAGATGAAAGCGACAGTCCTTCCTGATCTCTCATCTTTTTTCCTTTATAACGTTACCCTTGGTGTTCGTACCTTGCGTCTTTTTTTTTTTATTGTTGTTGTTGAAGCTTAGTTTAAAAATTAGAATTAATCAACAAACTAACTGCCCTGTTTATGTCTCTTTTTGTTAAATAACATACCCAAGTTATTGATTTCAGTTTATTAATGCGTTGTTACATGGACATGAAACTTTCTTTCCCCCCCAAAGTAAAATAGATCGGCCTTCAAATCATCAAAACTCAGATTTAGGAGGATTTTTGACTATTTTGATAATCAGCCTATAAACAAATTTTTTTTTAAAAAGCATTTTATTCTCTTTCATTTTGTCTTGTTGTTTTTGACCCTGTTCTGTGGTTCTGTGATCTGAGCTCTGAGTGTTATCTCAGGTGGAGGTCGTCGAAGCCACGTCGGAGCCCAAAGAGCAAGCCGTGGTGAGGGAGCAGGCTTTGGCTGAGGAGATGGTGAAAGATCAGGAGGACGTGGTGGAGAAGGTGAAGGAGAAGGCTGCTGTTCCTAAGTGTATCGGTCCAGGCTGTAGTAACGATGCTTTGCCTGAATCGGTATACTGCGGCCATCAGTGCATCATCCGCCATGCAGCCGTGGCCATGCACGGTCTCTCAGAGCCCAAAGCGCAGCCTGAGATAAAAAACAAACCTGCACCTAAACCCACGCTTAAGGTAAATCATCAGCACTGATACCTCTGTCTCTACCTGCTATACATATTGGTATCTTTTCAAAATATACTACATTTATACCACAGTGCTGTTGGATTCTGATTGGTCAGAAAGTGTTGATTAGTTTTCTATAACAGCAGCTCTGACAGTAGTGCGGCTACAAATCACAGGTTTATATTAACGCGCTCGTTCTAATACATCAGCGTTTCTATAGTAACAGCTCACTGACACGTTTTTTACTTTTATTTTTTTTTTTTACAACAGACGCATGTAGTCGTTCTTAAGGTGAAGTTTTCTCTAAGGAGATGTTTACTTCACTTGAATGGAAGGAGTCTCCAGTGTCAGCGCTTTGTAACAGTCAGAGCTAACGCTGAAAAATGGGGAAATTAATTTTTACGCTTTGACAAGCTGCAATTTTTTTTTGTCTTACTAACCTTAAGAGAGAAAAGAGAGAGGCTGGTGAGGGAACGACTGTTTATAGCTGCTGTAACGTAAGTGAGAAAAGGACATGTTTCATGGATGTTCTACAACATAAAGTGTAACTATAAACGGATAAAAAAGTGTTGTCCTATAATTAAGAAAATATTTTAATCGTTAGTAAATTACTGTGGTATCAGAGGAATAAAACACTTTGGTGCTTGCTGTTATAGGAAAATAACCAACTTCAGGGTGGCATTAGTAACTCCACTTCATCATGATTGTTTTCCTATAACAGCACAACACGGAGTGTTTTTTTTTAATCTGTTATTTCCTGCATGTTTTTACACAGGGAAGTCGTATTGAGATTAATAAGTGTGTGTATATGGTTTGACATTATTTGATTGGGAGCAAAGTCTCTTCCCGAATCAGCCCCAGTCATATTTACTCATCTTCATTCTGTGGATTCTTTCCAAAGTAAACCCTGTAAAATGACTAGCTGTTCACGTACGGTTTTCAGATCCACAATCTCGGAAAACTCTTTAAGAAGAAATCGGCGGAGAAGCCAGCCGAGGATGAGGACGGCCGAAGTAAGGAGACGGGATCTACCCCCGCTGCTTCTCTCACCCCTGACCCTGTTCACAAAGCAATGGGGGAGCAGCAACCTGCAGCAATCGCTTCATCACAGTTTTACAAAGCCAGTATGTATCACACAGGGGGTTACAGCACACACAGGCTCTTCACACACACACTAATCACACACGTCAATCTGCAACACACACACACTTCGGTGAGGTGATTTTCCCAGCACATGAGCAATACTTAAACAAAAACTAAACATTTTGATATAAATACTCAACAGGTATTCCTTAAAGGTAAGTAAACAATATATTTAACTTGTGTTCCCAGGTGAGTATCAAAGACCTAAAACAAAAATAAAGATCAATCACAACACATCGGACGAAAACTGAAATAATTGTAGTGCAGTAGTTTCTTTGCCTAGTCCCTGATTTCACTCGTCTTCCTGCTCTAATACGTAATTAAACTCATTAATGGTTTTATAATTAGCTGCCAAGTTTAATCAGGTGTCAAAAAACATGAAAATGGGACCCACTGATATAAAAGAAACCAACTGCACTGTTTTTTTTTTTCTTTTTCATTTCATTCTCAACTGTATTAGGTAACATTACAAGCCCTTATGGGGCGTCTCCACAATTACACCTTGGCTAGTTCACCTCCTGATCACTTGAAAATATTTCAAGCCCATGGCACAGGATTCACTCAAGCTTGGTGAAGCACTAAGTGAACCATGTCTAACCTCTATCCCCTATAGGACTTTTTAATAATTATTTGCTATGTCATGTGAAAACAAGCATTAGATGAATTCCACGATTAATTATTACTTGCATCATCAGAGGCAGTACTGACGGTTAAAAATAAAAACAAATTGTTTTTTCGCAAGAAACAGATTCTCAGGCCTGCCAACCTTCAAAAATTGTCTCTGAATTTTAGTATGAGAGTACACTGGTACAAGTTATCACTCAAAAGTATGCAAAAAGATAAGCTGTGAGCCAATGATTCTGGTATGATTGACAGGTGAGTAGGTTTTATAAACTCTCCAGTATTAACTGACCCCTTGGAAGCCCCGCCTCCTTCGCCTCATCTCACACTAGTAATGTTTTCGCCCGTGCTGTTGTCTCAACTTTCCCCTCGCTTTCTGATAAGGAAAATGGAGAAAGGTTTCATTGCATACTAACAAACGCAAAACAGATCGATGCATCTCAAACTTAGCTGACATTAGACAAATATATAGTTAACTACAGTGATGCCACAGAAAGAGGAAAAAAAAAAAGCTGAAAACTTTGACTGAAAAAAGGAAAAGGCTCACGAGTAAGTGCAGAGCTAACACTTGGCTCTGTAAAATAATTAAAAAATCATTTTAATGATAATGATGGAAAGTGATTAAAAAAAAAAGCTGTTCACTTTCTTTGTTCTCCTGCACTGGTTATGCGTTCAAACAGCAGATCGACAGGAAAATTTCAGCTCATGTGGAACCATTTCATGGTTTTTACAAGGGGTATTTAGACAAGCGGTATATAAAAGGACTATATCGAATATTTACTGTGTTTTTACTTTTACAGCTCTGTACCGCTCACCCTTTTCCAGGACTACTCATTATTCCTCTTTGGGGTTGGCAGGTCTGGATCCTGTCTTGCTCAATTTACTATTTTTTGGGCTTGTTTGCATTTCAGACCACACACAATAGAGTATAATGACACCATGCTTAGCATACTCAGGGTGCTCACTACCAGGATTCGAGCCTAGAATACACAATATGAGTTGGCTGTTGCACACTTTTCGACTGATTTATGCGTACTTTTATTGCAAGAAATTAGGAAACACACATCATCTCATTGGTCAAACAAACTAAACACACCAGACTTGCACAAACACACAATTTTTTATTATTTTTTTAACGGGTGATGGCAATAGCAAAACATTGGAAGGTTAAGGCTTTGGCAATTACAGCCCATCTTGTTTGCCTTCATTTCGACTGTCTCGGGTCTTTGAATTGTTTTATACACTCCTGCACAGTTTGTCCGTAATGGAAGAACTTCACTTCAGCCTCAAATGGCTGTCCATCATTTCTCTTTTCTAGCTTCCTGTGTTTGCTTTTTTGCAGAGTAGGGATAGAGTAGGGACGACCAGCATAGACACTGCCCTATCATCCGTTCTGGCTATAATCGGGGTCAAAGTTGAACCACTGGGCTGCAAACATTCCACAAAACAAATAGGGACTTTTGATGACTTGCATCCTCAAATGGTTGATGCTAATCCTGCTCTGATGCAGAAAAGCTAACTTCGGCTTTTAATCAGTATTGCTGCACCTGGAAAGGTCACACTTTCACGACCTCAGTGTTCAAATCACTCTTGACACTTGACACGGACATGAAGAGAGTGCAGAGGTCAAATATGTCACCCGTATACCAACAATCCAAATCTTTAGTTTTGGATCTTTTCTATTTTGGGACATTTGTTACATTTATGTTGACTGATACTTGAACCAAAGAAACACAAAAGTGTTGCAGATGTTTCTAGACACTAGCCCAAAACAAAAGAACATAAACACACACACACACACACACCCTGGAGATACAGAGAACCACAACTCAGTACAAGGATTGAAGTAAGAGCCAAACAAAAAATACTACACGTGCTAGTTACAGAGCATTCAAAGAACCAATACAGTTTTGATGCTTAACAATTCAACTTCAGAGCACTTTATCCTTATCACGTTTGCAGTGCATCCAGAGCTTATCCTGGGATCACTGAATGTGAGACAGGAATACACCATGGACACTTCCTGTGCAGGAGTCCATCACAGGGCACCACACATTCACACACTCATTCATGCGTAGGGGCAAATTAAATTAGCCAGTCCACCTAGGAGCATGGTTCTGAGAGAAAACATTTACTTGAGGTCAGGATCGAACCAAGGACACTGAAGCTACGAGGCAGCAACACTCTCTGCTGTGCCACTGTGCCACCCATATAAAAGTACACAAAATTGAGAACCCATGCAGGGTCTTTGGTTATCCCTCTTGGCATAAAACCTTGAAGATTCCATGTAAACACTACAACAGTGTTTTCCTATCCATTTGTAAGCTTTTTAGGAAGCTAAGAACCTTTGAACAGTGTAATAATGCACACTAATGACACTAGAGCAATATGAATAACCAAGTGGAACACTCCCAGGATGGATGCTCATGGCAAAACAGAACACCTAGAAGTGCATCAAGTTCAAGTACTCTCAGACGAGCCAAGCCTTCAGGTGTATTTTGAAGGTTGTGAGGGATCCTCTGGCACAAACAGCACTGTGAATCATTGTAGAAACACCAGTGAGGAGTTTGGTTTTAGACTGAGTATCATGCAGTGGTGAGAAAACCAGATGCTGTCCATTGGCAATCTTTGACATTTTTTATACATACATGATACAAGGGTTAAAAAAAGGACTTAGAAACAACATTGTTTGCAGGAAATGACATATGAAGCCTGAAAAGGCCTAAACTATTACAAAGATACCGCTATAAAAACCAAAAAAATGACATATCATTACATAAAATTACACTTGTATACATTACATACACATGATGTGTCAGTACATGAATTTAAAAAAAAAAAAGAGCTCGGTGATATTTTATCTACAAAAATAAATAAACACAGAAAAGGAGGAAAAATCCAAAACACGAAATCTGTAAAAATGAATATTTTACCTTTTTAAAGATTCTTGTCATTTCGTTTCATCGCCGACAGATGTAAAGTCAGGAATGAAATATACACTATATGGCCAAAAGTATGTGGACAGCTGACCATCACACCCATATGCAGTTCTTCCCCAAACTGTTGTCACAAAGTTGGACACAAATTTGTGTCTCAATCTCATTCACAAAGTTGCTGAATGATCACAAATCCCCATAGCCACGCTCCAAAATCTAGTGGAAAGCCTTCCCAGAAGAGTGGAGCTTATTATAACAGCAAAGAGGGGAATAAATCTGGAATGAGATGTTCAACAAGCACATATGAGTGTAACGGTCGGGTGTCCACATACTTTTGGCCATATAGTGCAGTTCCCTCAGAGTCACGGTGATACACATAATATGGAGCTATGTTGGATTAGAAGATAAGTAACACAGTGACAGGCAGGGCAAAGTCAGTAAATACAGACAATAGACTTTACAATAAACAATATAGTAAGCTCTGCTTATAGTCCTGAGCAGTATGAGCTGCTTCTAATCAGTCTGTAACTTTTATAACAAAAAAAATAATAATAATAATAATAATAAATGATATAAGATTGCAATAGTTGTGATTTCTCTGAACAGCTTATCATTATAGTTGTGGTAAATGTATTGATATTATATCATCATCGACTACATAACTGACCATCAGCATAAGTGAGTGAAGCTACAAATGCGATGTGATGAGCTGACACCTGCTGATCAAAAGTGAGGCTTATGTAATTGGTAGTGACAGCAGAAATGATAGGTTTGGACTGCTGCTTTGATGACTGAAAAGGAATAAATGTGTCCAAACAGTCAGTGATTATATTCAAGCGCAAATAATCAGTTCAGAACATTTACAGACTACGTCTTGATATTCTTAACTATATAAACTACCAGTCAAAAGTTTTAAAGAAGTTACTTTAAAAAACAGTTTGATTAAATCTTGTGGTTGAATTTTGTCTCTAAAACTAATGTAAATTGTGAAGTTAACACCTTGGGTAAACTTAGTTCTCAAACAAACAAACAAAAAAAGTAGATTTTACTTCAAACTTAATTGTTTCCCCAAACAAGCAGTTTTCATATAGAACTTAAGAGAAACAACGAGGAGCTCGGTTTATTTGGGAAGGTTAAGAAAAGCTTCCAGGGTGAAGCTCCTCATGAAGCTGGTTGAGAAGATGCCGAGAGTGTGCAAAGCTTTATCAGGAATACGGTTTAATAATTAAAATATAAACTAGTTATTTGTTTAACACAATTCTCTGTCACTATATGATTCCATGTGTGTTATTTCATAGTATTAATGTCTTAATTATTCTTCTAAAATATAAGAAGATTATAATTGTAGAACTTCTAGGAGCAGGGGTGTAAAAACTTTTAACTGGTAGTATATATTAATATAATGCATTGAACCTGTCTCGTGCTATTTTACCCCTGTATTGATGGATCCAAGCTGCTCTGGAACATCTTTTAAGCTGTTTTCTAACATACTTGCTGCTAGGTACCAGTCAGTAAACATCATCCACTGTATTTTGTCTCAGTTAAACTTCGACAAAAAAAAACAACCACATGGTATGAAGTAACAAATACGCTTCAGTACCAGTGTGCAGGGTCCTGGGGCAAAAATCAAAGCACCACATGAACACCACCAGGCGGATCTGGGAAATATTTTAATGTTAATAATCCTTTTCTCATAAACTCTCAGAAACCATTAGGCTTACTAATAAAAGACAGATACTAAAGGTATAAAAGACGCATTCCTACACGTACCATCCCAGAGATGAGCATTTGTAGCCTGAAATGCACAATATAGTACCTTCGTCAACGGTGAAACATTCTGAATCATTCACTTCTTAACACACTGTAGTATTCAGACTCTGATAATTGGGTTCTAATAGAAAATAATTATCATTTATGACTAATATCATAACCAATATTATGCATTTTGCAACTTTTTTGCCCAGGAAATTCTCTATCTATGATGCCTTCATGCCCAAATCAACATTCCATCAGTAAACCAATGTAAATTGCAATCAATTATTATATGGTAAATCAGTTAAAAAAAAAAAAAATCAAATATAACCACAAGAAGTGATCTGAAGAAGCACCTTCATAAAAAGCCTCCCCCACCCCACCACCAACTCCACTTTCCCTCAGTCTCCTCTCCACAAATCTCATGTTCTTGCTTTGATGACAGCCTCTCGCTTCAGCCCTTTAACCTCTTACGTTTATATCGGATCACCACCGTCCACCACAACACACTCACAAACTACACATCAAGAGAACATGATAGACCTGACGCACTGGGATATCCATTGATATGACTCACCAGAATCTTCTCAACATGTAGGGGACGTCTAGGCATCTCCACACCTCTGCTGGAGATAGAGAGAAGCTCTTCCTCCTCCAAGTCCACTCGAGTTTTTAAATTACATCAGTTTACACCACAAAGCTGTGTGCTGTCACTCAACCCTGAAACGTGATACATTAAGAGGTTGCTTTCGTTGCATTACAATTGGGTCTTAGCCAGTTAGCCTTCACTGCCATGGCATTTTTAGGCTTGCACATAAAAAAATGCTTCTGGAGAAGTTTAGGCCTTGAGAACTATTATATCGAGAGTAATTTCAGAAAGAGCATGCAAAGCTTGACATTGAAATTCTACATACTTCCATTTTCTCTTCTTTCTTGTATGGAAATTGGAATGGTGGTAAATCTTTAACACCTTCAGCTTCCATGTCGAGTTTTTAAAGAGCTTTCTGTTTATATGAGGATCGCTTTTTACATAATGGCTACTTTTTTGTTAGAGACAGCATCATTTTAAAGGCTTAAGGTGCCTCCAAGTGTCTTCACTGATTACTTTATATCTATTAAGGAGAAATGACAAGTGATCTCGCTCCACATATTGGTTTGAAATGAGATCTAAACCATGTAAAGGGTTTTGTTGACTCCTGTTTTAGCATAAAAATGACTTGCCTAAAACACACATGCACACTAAGCTACTTTATTAGTTATTATAGTTTATTATAGAAGGCTTTTAAATCTGAAATGGTCAAATTACTACTCATGCCTTCTCAAGTTTGGACAACATTTGGACAACTTGGTACTCTACAGCCAGGTTCACACTAATACTGACACATTTGAAAACCGTTTCCATAATGAAAAGTACAGACGCCTATACCAAGCAAGATATAAAGATTGTACACGCTACCCAAGCCAGAAAGTTTACACTACTCACACACTGTTTGCCTGGTTTGATGTGAAGCAAAGATAGCTAAGCTAACAGCATTGAGCAGTTGTGAACGAATGAACTCATCCTGCATTTGTGAACTGCAAAAAAAAAAATTCTGGTTGTCATTTTATTGCTGAAGAAAGACCAAAATGGAGCAAAAGTAATGCGTTTTAAAATGATCCGCAAAAATATGGATATTCCGGTATTTTATGTTCATGTTTAACACTTTAAATAACCCCAAACTCATGGGTTGTCGCTTTATTAGGTACACCTACCTTCTCTCTTCATTCATTGAGCACAACACCACAGTTTTAAATGGATTTACTCTGGATATTCTGGGACTCAAAACGTCAAGCTGAGTGGTTTGAGAATGGCGCACAAACGTCACTGATATCAGCTGGTTGTGGACTCCACATGAGCACCAAGAAGATCTGATGAATTCCAGGAGAAAGCAGGATAAAACTCGATGGCGAGACATGCTACGAAGAAAAGGCAAAGGATTGTCATTCGTCAAGGCAAGACTGGAATCAGCCAAACACTATTTATTTTATTTATTTATTTATTTATTAATTATTATTTTTTTAATGAGATTGAGACTTTTAAAGCTTACACTCTACAGTAATGCTTCCAATAGGTCTTCTACACTTTCACCTATCTCCATATGTGCTTCCAGACCCAGCCGTGGCTGATGTGCTGACGAATATCTACATCTAATAGGTCGTTATTTCAGTTCAGCAGTTTTTCCATGTGCTGTTTATTCAGTCAAGGCTTCGTCCTTCTCACAGGGTTTCAAACCCAGCTTCTGGAGTCTGTATTACAGCATGTTCTGCCATTTCCTCCTTAGAGCAGGGAAACTAACGAAGTTCATAGCTGTAGAGTTACTCCAGGACTGGGTCTGGGTGCCACTGATTTTGATAGCTCACTACTCCCCTCTAGTGGTGTTTATTTTCCTCCCTTGACTGGGGAAGAGATAGAGTACACCTTTTCAATTTTTACTGATGCGTCTTTATTAATGTTACGGAACATGTAACATGATATCGATGGTGTTTTGTTTTACAGGATGCTTATTTAGTTATCATATTTGAATTATTCACACCACTTTAAAATCACTTTAAAATCTCTAGGGGATCTCTTTACACTTTAAAATCTCCAGGGGAATCCTTAAAGGTTCAATGTAGAGCCGTACACTTTAGGGATTCCCTTTTGGACAGGGTAGAACCTCTTAGGAAGCTATAAACCCTTCATTATCTAAGGAACGTTTAGGAAACCATTTTTTTCTATAAGATCAGCAGAAATCGCTATCTGAACACCAGAGAACTTTAATCATGTGCTTAAACGATAACAACAGAATATTTGCTTTGTAGCTAGGTTATGGCTAATGTTGATTTTCTTTGGTATCTTTTTACTAAAAGGTCACTCATAAAATATTTGCAGTTTAACCTCAGCATGTTTCTCTCTCTCTCTCTCTCTCTCTCTCTCTCTCTCTCTCTCTCTGTCTCTCACAGGAGAAAAATATTTAGTTATTTTTATATCGGACAATACTGCATGCTGTCTTTCACAATGTAACTAATATAAAAGTATGAGCTATTTAGTAAGAACTCAAAGATCTGAAGCTGCACCAAAGAAATCACCAGTTTGTTGAAAATACACTGAACAGTTCAGTTTGCACTCACATTTCCAAGTCATGAGTTACTTTTTTTTTTTTTTTTTTGGTACAGATATTAAGCTTTTTTTTTTTTGGTACAGATACATATTTCTTTCCCATACAAAATTTTTTCCACATACAGACTCAGATTTTAGGTTCATAGTTTCCTTTAGGAACATGGAAAGCTTTAGAAGGTTTTAATATCGAAGGTAAATTTTGTTCAAAGCCTTGGTGAACTAATTTTGTTGTGTAAGTGGCCTATATTGTGTTGTGTTGTTTTAGGAAATCTTAGCGCTTGCTTTCAAGATTGACTTAAATCTAATGGGGGAAAAATGCAAATAACAAAACCTGCATCATTAACATAACTGTTTTAGAGTTCTCCTGCAAAGCACTTTCATTTCATTATCACATTATTAAATGTTCATTCTTTCCTTGCTATGATTTTATTTGCAAATTACAGGTTCCTGCTTTCTTTTTGCAATAATTTACCTTAAATGCTGTTCATTAAGCATAAAATGCTGTGAGAGCATGCTTTTTTTTCTGTCTCAGAGCCCAGTAGTGGCGACGTGCCATGTTGCGATGTACTTTGAGAAATTTAAGCACTGCCTCGAACATTTTTGCTTTGCTCATGTGTGCCAGTTAATTTGTAAAAATAACATATTTGACCATGAGGTTAATATTTTAAACAAGAATTATTTTTCCATTATAGTAACTGAAATCTGTTAGAGTTATATTTTTGAGTGCAGAGTTTGTGCAGCATGTTTAAGCAGCTCTGGATGTCAACTGTCCAATCCTGTCCCTTATTAACAGTCCATTGCTCCTATCTTACAGCTTATTACAGAGTAGTAACCAGCTGCATCCAGGTTATCCCAGGGATCCCAATAATGGCTTTACTTACAGTGTTTGTGCATTTAACGCATTGACGTGTGTTCAGATACCCTGAGTTGTTAATTTAATAGTTGTGCTTACTTTGGAGCTACATTCATTGGCTGGTTTATCAGCTACAGCTGCCATACAGGTTACTGTGATGCTCTACACTAGGGGTTGTGAGAGAAACTCACAATGTCTTCTTCGCTTTCATTCGTTTTATAAATCATTTTGAAAGTTACCTGGAGTTGCGTTCAATCAAGCCACGTTTAAGTGAAGAGTTAATGTAGGAAGTCAACAACAGAATCAGACAAATTTCTCCGTACTAATGGAGTAGTAACAATAACCGGCTTTCGTATTACAGTAACTGTTTGAATTTGAAAAAACTCTGTTGTAGCCTTTAAACATACTGAAAGCTCTGTCTTTTGTACCAGTCTTCTGGAATTTCTCGATTAGTAAGAGTTTTCAATTGGAGACCCAACCCATGTCATGGAGCAGAATCATGACGACGGCGGAAAGTTTTAAAGAGAGCCAGAGCTCGTTGGTGTACATACCACTGTGCATAAAATCGCTGAACATTTTACACTGTGAATTGGAAACCTGGTGGACAGGGATGTTTTGGCTCTGACATTCCAAATATAGCAGATGTGGCGTTTATTCCTCCAGATGTACATAAGACATGCAGTGAATGTGTGAATAAGGCTGCCTTCCGCTGCTGTTTCTGCACATGCACACAACGAATGTGCCTTTTCAAACACATCTCCTGACTGTTTGAACAACTCTGTCAGGAAATATAAGTTCACTTTTCTTATTAGATTGTTTTAGTCAGTTATGTTACGGTAAAAAAAAAAAAAAAGTTCAAATGTTACTGTAGTCTTTTATTATAAATATGGAATTAAAAAATGTAGGGAGGTCAAGACTTGCAGAAAATTTATAATGTCCATTTGGGGTCATTTGCCCAAAATGTTTGGAAACACCTGCTCTACACAATCTTCCAGCCTTCTTTACCCCAATCATTAATAGAAAGGGACCACCAAAGGACCATTGGAGAACCACCACTGAGCAGATATCATCATTACTAGGGGTGTGAATCTCTGTTGCGATTTAGATTGTTAAGGCAACGATTCAATATTTGACAATACCACTGAATCTACTGTGATACGATACGTTACGATTTGATTTAAGTGGCCGCCATTAATGCGTGAATGATCATGATGTAGAGAAATCACCTTTCTAGCCTAACAACATATCAGTATAAAAATATGACATTTTTTACACACCATTTGTCTCTTTTTTTTTTAAAATAATGATAAATTTTTAAATGATTATATTTGACAATAATCAGTTCGTGATTGTTGCCATGATTCATTTCAATCTCTGCCTTTTAAATCAATGCATCGATCCAAATTGTCTGATCGTTACACCCCTAATTATTACACCCCCCGACCCTATTGATCGTCTTGTAGGTGTTCAGATAAACACTAAAACTCATCTTTTCCAAGCTTGGTGTGTGTTAATCATCCTCTAACTTTCATCATGATCAATTTCTGACCTTAGCATCATAATTGATTGGAGATTTTTGGTTATCAAAGACCAATATACACAGAATTTGGTATCAAGACCGATATACACAGAATTGACTCCTCGTGGCTTGGAGCTGATCAACTCGCAGGATTTTGTTCCTTGTGTTTTTCAAGGACAGTGATAGCTCGGAAAATGCCATTTCCAATTTTGTTACTATTCAGATATTAGAGGTCTGATTATTGGCTAATACCAGATACTTATCCTTGTACTGTCACAGTAAACAAGCAGATTATAGCTTTTGTTGTCAAGTTGTCCAATCAGATATCCAACGCTAATGTAGACAGAGTTGACTCCTTAAATGATGATAAGGGACATAATTCAATAATTTAAACAAATTGGTGTGTGCTTTAATTAGTCATTAGAGACACAAACCACTAAATACAGTGAAGCTGAATTGTAGTTTCAGATTCAGCAGTCATTAAACAAGGCTGATTAGATTACTGCTTAAATACACAATTTTACCTTTTTATTTATTTATTTATTTTTGCTTAATTTATTTAAGATACTTATATCGAAAGCTTCTTACAAACATGTTTGGATACAATCCAAATAAAAAGATAGAGGACTCTGATTCTGTTGTAACATCGCGTTATTTCAGTCTTGGGAATTTATCTTAGGTGTTAATTGATGTAAAGAGAAATTTACACCAAAAAAGTGCACAATAACACAATTTTGAATCCACACATACATCTGCACATCAAGACTTACTTTCATGCTCTAATTATGTCATTTTTTAAATCAGTAAGTTTTATCTGGATTTGAGTGCAGTTATTGTTCCTATTGTTCTCTGGAACAAAATTTTAGGGGCAATATAGAGAAAACATTCTCCACAGGCTGAAGTAACATGATGATCATCAGGATTAACAGTCGCCCTGCCTCAGCTGAGTGAAGTGCTTTGGATGGGCTGTACTGCTTCATGAGTTCAGCAAGATACACCAGAGCTAAAACCATTCAGAGCTTTAAATGCCATAAGCAGGAAATTGTAGTCAATGTGGAACATAATAGGAAGCCATTGTTGCTGAGTAAAACTGTAGTAATGTGCTCTGATTGTGTTCTAAAGCTTCTTTAAAGAGTTACAATAGTCCAGTGTAGACATTTTTTATGAAATTATGCACTAGTTTCTCTGTATACTGTAGGACTGGCTTGATTTTTCTGATAGAAGAAGTAGATTACAGACTTTATTTATGTGATAGACAGCATGCTTAATGTTATTTTGCATTTTAATGACAGCCCTGCATACATATAGTGTTCAAATCTCATTCAAAGCCCAAAGCATGCGTGTTAATACTGAGAGACCAAAACTCACAAAGGGTTTTTTTTTAGTAGAAACACAGGTTGTAAGTTCACATATTTTCAGATCTGTTATTAATTCAAAAAACAATGATGAAATTTATGCTAGATCATTAACTGAATTTATAGCTAAGCACTGCATGGAGATGATCAAATCCCAGGATTTTGTCTCTTGTGATTATTAAAGACAAGGCTAGCTAGAACAGCACCATTTCCAATATCACTACTATACAGGTATTAGAGTTCTGATTATTTTCTAATACCAGTTACTGATCCTTATACTGTTACTGTCACAGTAAACAAACCGACTCTGTAGTTTTTGTTGTCAAGTTGTCCGATCAGATGTCCAATGACCTCAGAGGGGGAAAAAAAAGTATTTTGTGTCCTGTCTGCAATTGCATGATCTGTTTCATGTCAGTCAACATTACTCGCTTGGAAATAGATCTGTTTGGAAAATGTCAAATAGGATGTGTTTATATTGTCGTACGGTATATCTATTGTTGTATAGTATATGTCGATAATCTGCATCAGGCTCTGTATACATAATACTGTGCATTAACTTGCTGATGCCTGTAAAATGTGGTCTCCTTTTTCATTTGGAGTGTATGGAGTCATTGAATTTGTGATTATATGTTGACCGTAAATAAACAAATAGTTAATAACACAGTACAGCCTAAATGTTACCAATAAGCAATCATCTAAAAGCTAGGACATCCTACTGCAGGTTGAAGTGTAGTTGTTTATCATCCTGTTTACTCTGTTTTAGTGTCAACAAAATCAGAAAAGGAGGCTGCAGAAAGCAAACCAGATAAAACACCAGTCACTACACAGACCGAGACTCAGAATCCGTCAGCTCCATCAGAGGCCCCTGCTGCTGAAAAAGCCACTGAGAAACCAGCTCCATCGGCTCCACCGCTCAAAAAACCTGGCTCTAATCCTCTTCCAAGCCGAGCCAAGAAAACCATGCCGGGTTCTCCGCGTCTATCTGCATCCCGGCAGCTCCTGAACGAGGCTTCACAAGCCAACAAGTGTATCTTTACTGTCCCAAAGAAGCCAAGCCAGTCTCAAGAGGATTCTAACGTACCCCAGGCCTCAAACTCAGCCCCAGAGGTTCGAGTCCTGCCCGTCACTCCTGCTCCTGTCCCTCCGTCCAGACCTCTCCAAACTCATCCTAACATGCAGATGAGACAGAACATCAGGCGCTCTCTCACCGACACCTTGCTGAAAAGGTCAGAGAGAGCAAGTCGTTTGGATTTTTCTATAGACCAGGACTGGAAAATCTGTCCTCTTTTATAATCAGCACATTGAATAGATCAGAATGCTACTTAATGATAGTGAGTTTGACCAGTATGCTTACTAAGACCATCTTCTTTATTGTCAGGCTGAGCGACAGCGATGATTTGGATATCCCTGAGAGCGAAGTTGAAAAGCTGGCTGTAAACATTGAGAGAGAGATGTTCAACATGTACTATACTACTGACAACAAGTACAAGATTAAATACAGATCTCTCCTCTTGAGCTTGAAAGACCCCAAGAACAAGGTGTGTTTAATGACAAACATGACAATCCACATTTAATTTAGTTATTTAGTAAAGTTGTGTGCCGTCCCCGTGCTCATGTACGCCAATAAAACGTAAGTTATCAAGTGCATTCCTGGCACAAAAATTCATAAAAGAAAAAAGCTCACAGAGAGCCGAAAATAAAAAAACGACCATTTTCTACTTGTATTTGTTCAAACAAGATGTTTTGTCTTTAAAGTGTTGCTTTTGCAATTTGGTATCATTCTGCTCCATAAGCCCCGCCTCAAGACGTAGTTCAAAGTTGGAAGTAAATATGGATTTTTATGGCTATTTTACGAAATCATGTTTTAAGAATGAGATTTAGACTATATTTAATCATGTCATTGTACGTGAAGATTAAAGATTTGAGCATGTATTTACAGTAGAGATTTTGGGCCAGCTAAAGAAACCACGAGAAGCCAACATGTCTTGCTTGGCAGATTGACTTTTTTTTTTTTGCATATTTAATAAAATACGTTATAATTTAACCTGTGTAACCTTCCACTCATATTTCATTTATCTCAATATATTTTCTCAGGGTCTTTTCTACCAGGTTGTAAAGGGACACATCACACCATTCAAACTAACCCGACTGAGTGATCAGGAGCTTCTGTCTGTTCAGGTACCACCAGTTCTCTTGGTGTGGGTGTAAATATATACAGTGGTTTCTACAAAGGTACAACAACCAGATTGTATCCTAAAAGTAAACGTACATCTTGCTGTACATCTTTTCTTGCTAGGAAAGTACAGCTAATTTTGTGCCTCTGAAGGAACAACCGTCTCCTGATTGTGTAGACATGGAGCAACCTCTATCTGTGTCTGAGAGCAAAGTGGTCAAAACAGATAGTGTGCCCACGTCATCATCGGTGAGTCGTCTGAATTTATTTCCGGGTTTTATAAGTCAATATATCTGTTAGCGAATAGTCAGAAGTGGTGGACAAATAATCAGTTCATTAGTAAAAGCTCTAGTGTGCTGCTATTTTATATTTTGGTTTTAGCAAACCTAATTGATGATCCTAAAAAATAATATATGGCAAGCTAGTTAGCTTATTTAAGTGCAATAATACAGAAAATGAATATATGATCATGTAGCATTGTGTTTGCACCGTCAACAGAAAGCCAGCAAGTTGTTAGGGAATGTCTCGGCTTTGAGATGTAGTATTCTATCCATGTATCGCGTAAAAGATATTATTCAGTCTGGCTAGTGTCTTTATTTCCTCTATATATGTTTAACCAGGAGGTGACATGCAATGCGTGTTGCGAGTTATATGATGGCTTTGCACTGGATTTTTTTCAGTTTCCTCAGTCTGTCTGCATACCTATGTGCTGCTTATTCTGAAAATCATCCACCTCATCCATGCCCGCTAATTAATCTGCTTAGTAAAATCATTCTGCTGTTACACAGATCACTCCTGGTCAGTAATATGATATACAGTATTTGTACAGACCCATTATTTTTGTATTTTTTTTTTCTAGGAGGGGATGTCACTTGCTCAAGTCAGACAGGCCCAAATTAAGAAACCTAGTACTGCTGTCTCAGAAATCATCAGCAGCATGCTGAAGGACACAACAGCAGAACACAAAGCTCACCTCTTTGACCTCAAATGCAGGATATGTACTGGTAGGTTTTCACGCCACTGACTTTTAAACTTGTACACCTGAAGGATTTGTGAAAATAAATTACACTTTTTAATGTACTGTAGGTCAGATTTCTGCTGACGAGGATCCTGACGCTAAGACACTGAAAAAGGATGAGCCAAAGAATGAACAGGAGGACAAACCTCCATGTACCGTCCCTTTATCTGATAAAAAGCCTCCATCTGCTGCACTTGGAGATGATTCTGCTGCTGTTATGGAGTCCCCTGCTTCTCCAACTGCAGAAGACTGTAGTGCCGAGACAGCTCAGACGGACTTTTCTCCGCCTGTAATCCCTGCGGTTTCCATAGTGACCATAACAAGAAGGGATCCACGGACAGCAGGATACCGAGCTGCACCTTCTCCTTTTGTCATTCCTGCTCCTGCTTCTGTTCCTGCTCCTGTTCCTGCTCCAGCTCCTCTTCCTGTTTCTGCTCTAGTTCCTGTTCCAGATCCACCCAAATCTCTATCCACAATTCCTAGTGACAAGGAGACTGTCGAGGAAACGAAGGCAGCTGAGCCTCCGCAGCCACCAGCGCCTCCACCACCGATGCCCAAATCCATTCTGATGAAGCCCTCAGCCCCATCAATCCCAAGGTTTTACAGTTCACCAAGTCTAACCACAAGGTGAGTTAGCTATCATTGAGCAATCAGTAAATGACAATGCATCTCATTATGTCAGTCATGTTTTCGCGTTTCTTTTCATAGATTGCCGAGCTCTCATACCCCAGCAGACAGCGAGACAAGTCACTTCCTGTCCAGACAAGATACGATATGGAAAGGGTTTCTCAATATGCAGTTGGTGGCCAAGTTTGTTACAAAGGGATGCATAATCTCAGGATCTGCAGAGGTTCTGAAAAAGGTCTCAGAACATGTCTTGGATATTTTTGACAGCAATGCTACCTGTTTAAACATGAATAACCTGCTGCAACAGTACAAAACTTCCTGATTCTTAACTTGTTTTAATTAGCATTTAAAGCCTAGCTCTCAGAAGTGGACAAAGCAAGCAGATTTTGTGTACAGGCTATTATTTTATACAGGCTGTTATCACATCACCAGGTTTTTTTTCTTTGATGTGACGCACATCAGTGCTGTAATTATAACAGAAGCTTCTTGTTCTGAGTCCCAGTGCCTGCTGCGTTACTCAGAATCAGGAACATGCAAATAAAGTGCATCATAAAATAATTATATAACTGTCCTGCTAGCGTAACGCACATTCTCCTCGCAGTTAATGATGTTGAGAAAAATGAAAGATGCTAGCCAGAGTCTAATATCATCCTTGATGACTTGTGATGACTTGCTGAGTTTTTGTCCAGGGTGCAAACATGACATGTCACCTCAGATACTTAGGAAAAGGATAATGACTATGGCCATGTTTGGTTCCTTTATGTGGGAACTGATATACTCTTAATAACCTTAACAAACTAACTAGCTTGCCATGCTACTCAGTTATGTTTCCGGGCAAACAAATCATGGGACTGGTTTCTCTGAAACTTAAAGGTTGTATCGAAAGACCTGGAAAATCAAATATTTTTGCATGTTTTCTTGCTGTTGAATTAAGTAAACCTAAAGCCACCTGGTACTTGCTTGGCTTGTTGAACAATCCTCGCCAAATGGATAAACCAACATTTTGTGTTCTTCTATCTAGGATTTGCCAGATACTGTTCACATTGGTGGTCGGATATTGCCGCAAACAGTTTGGGAATATGTTGAGAGAGTAAAGACATCTCTAACAAAGGTAAACCCATCAACTCACTTTTAATAATTTTCTAGTAGTATCTAACTTTTTAGTGCAATATCAATTCACTACTTGCATTTGTGTTTTTTGTTCTGCAGGAACTGTCTTTAATTCGCTTTTATCCAGCATCTGATGAAGAAGAGGTTGCATATGTCTCTCTGTTCTCATATTTCAACAGTCGCAGCCGATTTGGAGTGGTTTCTAACATTTGCAACAATATTAAAGATCTTTATCTTATTCCTTTATGTGCAAATGAGTCCATTCCTTCGGTACTGCTGCCAATAGAAGGCCCAGGTAATTATGTAAAGAGTTATAAGTTGCTTTGATAACGAATATGGTTGCGTATTTTTTTTTTTCATTTGTTTTTTGTCATATTTTTACCAATTTCATCCATTAGGACTTGAACAGAATCACCCCAATCTTCTAATTGGCCTGGCAGTTTGTCAGAAACTAAAGCGTCCCGGAGCACAGACACAAGACATTGATGAGAAAAGACCAAGAATCCAGACACTACAGGATCCTCAAGTGATGAACCTTCCTACCAAATCTGCAGTTCCTGATGTTAAAAATGATGAACCTTATGACCCAGATATCGCACTCAGCACGACTCCACCTGAATCTCCACCATCTTTGAGATCACCTGATTCATCTTCGTCCTCCTTAAACCTTTCCTCTGGAACATTAACGCTTTCTAATATTCATGCTTTGGTAACTCCTCCAGCGTACACCAGCGCAGATGTTGCAAAGATCACGTCTTCCAGTGTCCCACCAGTTTGTGGCACCTCTTCCACCACCACTACACCGCTCCAAACCATTCTTAATACAATATTTGGTAAAAAGAAACAAGGCCCTGATTCTGCAATGAATACCAGTGAGACAACTTCTACAGCAGTAAAAGAACCAGCAATACCTTCTCCGACTGTAGACCCCATCATTCAACAGTATCAGCAGACTCCTAAGACTACAGTGGAGTTTGATGATAATGATAGACCCTATGACCCTGAGGAAGAGTATGATCCAGCTTTAGGATATCAAAATCTCACTCCCTCTAAACCACTTGAACTGTCAAAACCTAATACATTACCTGCTGGTGCTAATGACGATGATGGCGATGATGATAGGCCCTATGATCCAGAAGAGGAATATAATTTGGGAAATAAAGTTGATTCCGTTCACACAAGTAATACTACAAAATATTCTGATACTGAACCATTATTAGGAGCCTCTGCAATAAAGGATGATGTAGCATATGATCCAGAGGATGACACAGTCTTTGAAGAGATGCAGAATTACCTTACAGATAATAAATCTGCCACCTCTGAATATGGGACGTCATCAACAATGTCATTATCTGAACAGCAGAAAATGTTAGAAGACTTGAACCGGCAGATTGAGGAACAGAAACGCCAGCTTGAGGAACAGGAGGAGGCTTTGCGTCTTCAGAGAGCAGCCGTTGGGGTTTCCATGGCCCATTTTTCTGTCTCTGATGCTCTCATGTCACCACCACCACGTTTCGGCAGGGAACCAGATGAGGAAATGGAAAAATCACTAACTGCTTCAGCAATTAATCTGAATAGAGATCCGAGGCAATATAGACACCTGAGGCAGAATGCTGTAAATCCATCAGCGATGGGTCATACTGACAAAGAAAATGTAAATGAAAAAAGGGAAAGTTCTAAGACCAAGTGCCTGGCAAACAATTCTCTAGAGAAAGATTTGTCAAAAAATGATCAAGTTATGTCATTAGGTAAGTTAGATGACAAAAGGTCCATGAATGCTGATACAACAGTGTTGCGTTCTGTGAGGAATTCAGAAAAAAGTACACATCTCGGTGCATCTGAACTGCAAGAAGGTACCTCATCATCTGGTAACGAGAACATTCAACACTCTCATTCACCATCAAAAGATTCAGGCAAAACAAGACAAAGTCGTACATCCAGGAGACAACATCACAGCCCTCCCCAAAGACGATCGAGACATGAGACACGTAGGTCATACCATGAGAAAAGAACCTCTGATCAGTCAAAAGATGATGGAAACAGCAGAAGAGGTAGACGTTCTCCTGAACGGTCCTCCAGACGAAGCCGCAGTCGTAGTCGCAGGAAGGGAAGAGCATCATCGAGGGAGAGAGAGCGGCACCATCACAAAAGTACATCATCAAGACATAGTAGTAGGAGGGACAGGCAGTATTCATCATCAAGATCACGCTCAACTCGGAGTAGAACATCTCCAAAACTGGAGAATAATCCGTCTAATCAAAAAGAGAACTCAGCGTCGAAACAGAAGAATGAGCCCAACACTGACTCCACAGACAGTGCAAACAATGTAGCATCTGAGCAATCTCAGATTCAGAGTGATAAATCTCAGAATGAGGCTTCTGGGAGTGGAGAGTCAAAAATAACCAAAATACAGAAAGGTGATATTACAAAACCTGAAACTGATCAGTCCTGTCATAGAGAGCAACCAAAGAAGCAAGAGCAGTTAGAACCAAATCAAATCAAAGCAAATCCATTGCAAAGAGAAGATTTTCAGAAAAACAAGCCACAATCTGAGAAACTATCAATACAGCAAGGAAGGAACAGTGAGTCCCATAACACCAGACATCAGCATGGTAGTCAGAGAGGAAATGTACTTCATAATAATGAGACTGATTTTAGTCATGGTACAGATGAGCAGTCATCATGGCAGGAGTCTGATCATCTTCCTCAGAGGACACCTAAAATAGAGAAAGAAGATTTCCTAGAGCCTGACAAGGCTTACTCCAGAAATTCTCGAAAGGTTTTGCCACAGAGGCCACCACATTTACAAGGAAATGATCCCGAAATGATGCCACCACAAAATCAGAAAAGTAGTTTCTCAATGGATGACACTTTACATCCCAGAGACTGTACACCACAAGGGGCTCACTCCATGGCAAGCGTTGATTTGCCACAGTTGGAAGACGATATACACAGAAATATACACCATCCTAGAGACCAGTTTAGACCAAGAGCACCTGAGGTTCAGTGGAGAGGCCCACAGCATAGGATGGGTGGTCCGAGAGGTCATACACCAGTGCAGCCCAGGATTCCCAGAGCTCCACACCCTGAGCGATTTGAGAGCTGTAGACCTGCAGGTCCGAGAGGTCCAAGACCAAGGATATTGGATGATTGTGGGCCATCTCAAGACTTTGGACCAAGGGGTCCAACCTCTGTACCTAGAATGTTTCAGGGCTCTGGGCCTCGAAGCTTTAGACAAAGGGGCCCAAGCCCAGTTCCTAGGATGTTTGAGGGAGCTTCACCTCAACCTTCTGGATCGAAGGGACGATTCCCAAGACCTGGAATGTTTGAGGGTTCTGGACCACAAAATTTTGGGCCCAGAGACGCATTCTCAGGTCCTAACGTGTTTGATGGTTCAGTTCACTTTGCAGGGTCATCGCAAAGAGAGTTTGACACCAGAGACCCTCATTTACAAGACTTTGATGATTCATGGGGGTGTGATGTACCTCACCAAGTTGATAGAGAACCATTTTCAGAATTCAGACGCCCTAGAGGACGTGGTCCACCTCAGCAGTTTCATGAAAATATGCCTGACAGTAGAGCTTCAGAGCAAGCAAATTTTAATGACTCAAGACACTGTGATCCTCCATTTGATGAGGCAGAAATAGGGCACCTACCACTTCAGTATTCAGACGATTCAAGGGATTATGATCAGAATTTTGCTAATGAAAGTTTTCTAAATCCACAAGAACCAAGAGGTCAAAGGAATCCGACTCCTCATCCCAAGCGAACCCGGAGTCCAGTACATGCTAGGAACCCTCCACACAACCAACCTGAAGGATCTCAATTTCCAGGAATGGAATTAAATGTGAAAAAATCTCACCAGTTTGATGATTTTAGAGTTCAAGCAATAGAAAGGGAAACAGTCAACCCACATTTTTCAAAGCCTGATATTTTTGAAGGTGGCAGAGGTTGTGAAAGAGCTGCTCAAATGAAAGGTCCACGCTTTAACCCACCTCAAAATTTCAGGGGTCCAAGAGCCCCATCGCCACATTTTCGTGACCAGAGGATGCCTCCACCCCGGAACACAGAGTTGCCTGAGGACAAACCACGTTCTCCCCATTTTTCATTGCCATCCACCTCCAAACCTCCAAGGCCACAGGTGCCTAATGCAAGCGAGTTTCAAAACCCGATACAGTCACGGATCCTTTTGGATGGCCCAACTAAGGAGCCAGACATTCGCCCTCTGCGGCTGTCTGGCCCTTTGCTCCCAACACCGCCTGGTGGCCCAATAAGATTTCATAACCCTAGAATGCAGAGGCCTTATCTTTACAACGAGTGTAACTTGCCCCAGCGTCCTCCCACTAGAGGACACATGGGTGACCTTGGTAAAGCAGGTTTGAAATCAGGAAGCTTTGATGATTCAAACAGTCAAGAAGGAGAAACCTGTCAGGGTTTCATTCAGGAAGGAGAAATGGAAGAGTTTGTAGACAGGGAGGAAGAATACAGTAGTCAGGATAATGGTCCTGGAAAACCATGGTGTCGAGAGGCAAGAAGAAGGAATAGCACTGCAAGAAGAGGTCACAGTAGTGAATGAAATACCAGAGAGAATACTGGGGAAAGAGGGATCGGCAGAGACAGGCAAATGAGCAGAGATACATATCAAAAACAGGCATTGATAGAGGAAGTGTTAGAATATGGTCCTAGTCCAGAGGTAATACAAGTAGATCACACACTGGTTGGTCAAGGAGTTGCTTCTCAGATAGCCAAAGAATGAAAAAAAAAAAAAACCAGAACGGCTGATTTAGAGCATAAATGCCAAAGAACGTAAACTGACTGAAAGTTCATATGAAAATGGTGAATATGCTCAAATTCTTTGTCAGCAAATACACAAAGTATTTGTGGTAAAAATCACATTAATAGTTTCTTTAATTTACTTTTTAAGAGTTTGGTTTAAACAGTAATGAGAGATTTCTGTATTCTGCAGGTGCTGTCAACTTTTTTCATGTCAGACTAAAAAAAAAAGTAGTGTTCTAACGGTCTGCACGGTTAAGTAATTAATTAAAAGTTATCATTTTTGTTTGTAGCAACATCACTGAATCTTTTCTCTTGGAAAAAAACGATTTTTTTTTTTTTTTTGTGAAAAATTATTTTAATTATATTAAACACAGAGTTGCCAGTTTGTTGTTTATTATATCTGTATACCAAATAAACTGAAAACGGTGTATATCTGTAAATATGTATAGACTGAGTTGCCAGTTGTTGTTTTTTCAAGTATACAGATTTAGTAAGGAATAAATTGGGAACTCTGTGTACATGGTGAAGTTGAATGATGTTCTCAACAGGTGTAAATACTGGTGTACATTTAGGTTCATACATGTTTTATAAACTTTCCTACAGAAGCAGTGCAAGGCATAGTGATAGGCTGTTAATAATCTCACATGAAGGATCACAAGGCATCATGTCTACTAGTGATTATTTCATTAAAGAATGAAAATATAAAACCTTGTGTTTTTTTTTTTCCTTTAAGTGTTTTTTTAATGGGTTAAATTTTATTTTTCAATAAGGTTATCACACTTCATTTTATTGAAATACAGCTATACAGAATTGCTGTTTCTTTTAATTTAAGACTAGTCTAAATTTAATGAACTGAAAGTAAAATTAGAACTGAAAGTTCATGTGTCAGGCAGTTTGATTGGTCAGATTCAGATCATACTTGCACAAACCCCATAAAAGTGATGCATTTGTGCAAAAGTCTGGATTAGTTTTTGCATCAAATCAATATGAAATCAAGGCCTGCTTATGAAGATGAAGGGATTGTGAAAGCTCATTAAGGCCATGATATTTATCTGATTACTTAATTTAGGTGTATCTTTCGCTAAGTGAATAAAAGGAATGCTTACTGACCTATAGTGAATCTTCAATAGAGGTTCAATATAAATCTTCAATAATTATTTTATACATATACACAGTGCTGTGCAACAGTCTTAGGCACATGCAAAGAAATGCTGTAGTGCAAAGATACCTTCAGAAATAATGAAAGTAAATGTTTCTACATAAAAAAATACTATAAAGAGCAGTAAACAGTAATAAATGAAACAAAGTCAATATTTGGTGTGACGATCCTTCGCTTTTGGTACAATTAGTGCAGTTTTATAAGGAAATGAGCTGGAAGTGTTACTGGGCATCTTGCAGAAGCAGCCACAGTTCTTCTGGAGACTTTGACTGTCGACTTGCTTCTTATTTCTGCAGCGAAACCCAGCAGCCTTCATTATGTTTTTTTTTTTGTCTGAAAAGTGTCTCTTATGGAATCTGCTGCTTTCTTTACCGACATACAAACATTTTTCTGTAACATTTAATTTTGTGCTGGAAAACTAATGTTTGGAATCTAAAATGTTTTTGTACTGAATCAATAATGTAGAAGTCATAAAAGAAACATCTGTAACAAAGTTTGTACTAAAAAAATAGGGTGCCTAAGACTTTTGGAGAGTACTTTATATTGTAAAGTAGATATATTTTTTTCTCATGACCACCTCACAGCTCCAGGGTCCCCGGTTTGATCCTGAGCTCAGGTTACTGTCCGGGTGGAGTGTGTATGGTGCCTTGTGATGGACCGACGTACCATCCAGTGTGTATTCCTGCCTCATTCCCAGTGCTCCTGGGATAGGCTCCGGATCCGCCATGATCACCACGATGAATGAACGACTGATAGAATTATATTTCACGCCAAAAGGCAGGTAAAGTATGGAGCCGAGGTGTCAGGGGTCAAATCGTGTCAAAGCATGGATAAAGGAATCTTCAGTTATCTTTTTCCAGTCTGCACAATATTTTGCAAAGCATTATTTTACTTATTATTTATTCTTTATATTGTACTGCAGTCTGTGAGAATGTACAAACTAAGAATGCCATTGTACAAGGAAAGTTGGTGTATATGACAAAGTTTTTGAATCTTGAATTATTATTTTGTAGAAAACTTAGGATGTAGAAAACAAACTTTTGCATACAACCATATTTTATCAAAAAAAGTTTTGTCTAAATGGAAAAAAGGTCATTTTAACAACCTATTTATCTGAAAGTGGCTAAGATTCAGCAAGTTATTTTAAATTTATTTACATATAGCTTATTTTTTTTTATTATTATTATTTTAAATGAACACAATTGGAGTGATGCTGAGCTCAAACACAGAATAAGAGAGCAAAACCGATATACCTGCACTGAAAAAATATTCCTAAATAATAAGTTTTAGGACAAAAACAGATAAATAGTTCATTGTAATACAGGCCAGTGGTTCACGGGGTGGGATTCGGGTACTCCAGGAGTGTGTGACTTTTTTAAAATTTAGTTACAGTGAAAACCAGAATCCACCTTTATATAAGTTTATTTATTAAAAAGTATATTTATATCTATTTTAATATGATTTAATCCAGACCTCAGTAACAAGAACAAGTCACGTCAACCTGGACTCCAATGTGTTTTGTTGACAGAAAAGTTCAGGAATAGGAAGCTCTATCACTCTAATAAATAGACAAAATATTAATTATGCACATTTAAATAATGTTCATGAAATAACTGTGTATTGAGTGAAGATCACGGAATTTATTTTACAGGTTAAAATGTGCTACAAATTGTTTGAGAAGCCCTGAGGCGGGATCAGTGTTGACAATTAACAAGGCAGGATTTAAAAAGATCTGGCAACCTGGTCTGGTGAGCCCGCGCATGACGTCATACAATTGAGTTTGATTTGACAGCTCGTGACAGAAAATGAGCGACGGCCGTTAATGAAACTTCTGATATTGTTATTATCGTGAATTCGTTCGAAAGTGCTCGAGACTCACCAACCGTTCAGGTTTGTTCTTCTTTAAAACGAGAAAAATGTGTTTTCTTGTCACCAAACGTAGCTAAAAAACGTAGCTAAGCTAGCTACAATGCTAGAACCATCGCTATGTAACACTAGGGTTGGGTTAATTTTTATTTAAAAGGAATATTGTCGTATTAAAGTGGACAAACTGTGAGACAAGTTGAAATGATTGAACTGGGTTACCAAGTGGTAAAAAGTTTCTCACTGTATGATGGTGTATAAATGATTTGCGACAGAAACCGGTTTAAATAACGTTAGCTTTTTTGAGCTAAGCTGGTAATGACGTTTCATGCGCGAGACTCAGTGTCACTCTCAGAGCGGGAAACCTGTCAGCCTGCGCGAGACCAATTTCAGTTTTAGCAACATGCTAACTACTTTTTGTGACAGAAAAAAAAAAAAAAAAAAAAAAAACGTCTAACAATTTAACTCTTCAATTAAACAAGCAACAACATTAACGTATCTTATAGAAATCATTTTTTTAAGTAACAGTCATCTAAAGGAAATGTTATATTGGGTTTTATTTTTAAAAAATCCCACAATTTTAATCCATAAATCCTGAAACGAGTTGCTTCAAATCCAAATCTGAAATTATAATTTTCAGATTTAACACAATAACACATTTTATTGAATAAAAATGTTATTGAAATCATTTATTGAAATAATAGGCATTTAAAAGAATTAGTACATTTGTCAGTTTTATAAGAAAACCCCACAATTTTAATCCCATAAATTCATCTGCTTCAAATTTGGATCTAAAAAGTCTGATTATAATTTTACCTAGATCAGATTTAATCTTTAAAAAGGCACAACAGTCGGCCTACAGTAATACTTGTTATTTAATAAGGTTTAGTAGTTCATTTGGACTCAATTCTGTTATAACTATTAAAAAAAAAAAAGTTCAGTAAATCTGCTTCAGATCTGAATCTGAAATGTCCGATTATAATTTTAACCAGATGTCAGATTTAATCCTTGATCAGATTTAAGGTTCAGCATTAATTTTTTTATCCAAAAATAATTTAGTACGATTTCTTAGTTTGTTTGGACACAAAAAATAACATAATTCCATACAGAAAATTCACATACTGTACTTAGTTTGGATTTTGTGAATTGTATCTCCCAGGATTGTTTATTATTCTTTGACAAAGAAACTACAAAATACATAAATACATGTTTTATTAGTGTGTTTGAAAACCAGCGTACAAACAATCTTCTCTTCTCTTATTTTATCATTATTATTATTATTATTATTATTATTATTATTTATTTATTTTTTTTAGAGAATGACCACGTCAGTAGCATGCAAGACATCGTACGTGACGCCTCCTTCGGGTCAGTACGTATCCGAGCCTGTGAACGTGATCGTCAGTCAGAAGGGTTACGATCAAGGTCAGATGGTCAGCTCCGAGTTTAACCTTATGGAAATGACGGAGGTTGAATACACGCACCTTCAGCACCTCATTCAATCTCACATGGAAGCTCAGGATGGCACTGAAGAGGTCAGGTTAAATCCGCCATCTTCTACAGACCGGGAGAGTGAAAACAGCTGCAAGGTGTGTCCGTCTCCGTACACGTCACCTGCGTGTCAACCAGATGCGTCTTCTTCGTCCTCTGTGCCCACAGACGTGCAGTTTGGTTTAGTGCCTAGTAACCACGGATCCGAAGATAGTCAGGAAGTCAAAATGCTTCTTTACAGTGATCCGAGTAGCATTAGTAGTTTAGGAGAGAGCACGCCAACCGGCAACGGCGAGGTTCCCAGCTCTGTGCTGGCGAAGATGAGATGCGTCATGGAAGCGGCGAGAGAGAGAAACGATCACCGGAGGGTCCTTCCTCTTGGTTCGAGACCCAACCCACCTGCACGGGTTCGCTTGGAGAAGAGGTTCAACTGCGACTCGTGTGATTTAACCAAGAAACAAGAGTCACAGGCTGCAGTACTGAATACGTAATGTTCCCTAATGTTTAATTATAACATTTTACCAGTGTTCTGTTTTGATTTTCTGGCAATAGAGCTGTAGTTCAAAATATTATCTCCATTTTAACAATGATTAATCTAAGTAATATTTGAAAGCATTGGGCTTCTCTATGCTCTCGAATCCTCCTGATGGTACGTGAGTCTGGAATTGGAGGAAACAGAGGACAGCCGTTACTTTTTTTGGTTCAGGTTTTTGTTACCATTTTTAAAAGCACTTTTAAATTCACCTGGTTTCCCTTAGAGCACTTTCGCACCTATTAATCTGTTGCCGACTTCAAATCAGAGCAAAATTGATATGTTTAGTCCGTTTACTCTTTAGTTTGGTTGAGTTTCACACTTCAATCAAATGAACCGAAAGAAAATTTAGCTAATTTAGGGGCAGGTAGGGCTGAAAATGTCCTTGTGAATTATTTTCATTCTTTTGTCAGGAATACGGCGATGGAAAAAGGTAAATAAAGCTCCTTGGAAATCAGAAAAATCATTCGAACAAGCCGACGCTCAATAAATTAGTACATAATTAGAGAAATTTCCTTAATATCCAGAACACACAGCATTTCTACAGCACTACAGCTCTGGATCATTCTGGCGAGAAATGTAGATTGTCGTATTTGTCACAGTGAAATTCTTTTCTTCGCAGATTCTTATCGATGCTTCACAACTCTACGGATATGCCAGGTATCGCAATGCATTCACAGCCAGAAAAGTGGCCCAAAGCAGAGAGGAGCGCTGCAGTAGAGTGCACTCATCCTTACACAGGGAATCAAGTGGGTCTGGTATTAAGAGTGAATGATATTCATTTTATACTTGTATGTATTGTATTGTAGGTGTGAAAAATTTACAGTATAATAAGCATAGATTCTGGGTCTCTATTGTTACTCACAGTATATGCTGAATTTTTTTTTTTTTTTTAACCAAAATTATGTGATACACATTCAAAAACAAAAAATAGCCCAAACAAGGACTAACAGAACCTGGTTTTAGATCATTTGCCACCTGTTTTAGTCACATGGCCTATATTGTGATAACGATTAATGATAATAATAATTTAAAAAATCCTGAGCAGGTACTGAAAACCTGAACTGATGGTCAGTGGAAAGTTTTCCAGTGCCAAAGTACCATAATAAGAAAAATATTTTGTCATATCGCCCATCCCTTGGCATGAATAGTGTAACATTTTTATGCTAATTTCCAAACTACATCTCCAGAAGTATCCAGTTGCACCCCATCTGATTGTCATTTGGCAATTTAAGCCCCAAACAAACATACGGTCTTGAAATTTCAGTAAAAAACATCATCTTCACTCAGTTACATGATGTATGGGTGTCTGTATACTTTCCACCGCCTGTGTGTTTTGCATCGATTTGAACAAAAGTCGCTATTTTTGCTTCATTAAGTCTCTGTAATCATGTTGTAGGGGCTCGGACACTTCTCTCAGCTGTTGGAGGGCAGCAAACACCCTGAATGCATCACGTCCAAGAACCTCAGCGTCAGTAAGACTGCTGACTCTGTGCCGAGATCACCGTGTATCATTTACACTGACACAACTAATGAGGAGCAGGTCATCAACGTGGAAAGTGGGTGCCGTTTACCTCTACACGTGCACTTTTTTTTGGAAAAATCAGCTGCACTGTAGTATAGGATCAGTTTAGATAATAAAATAAATGACGTTTCTGCTGTTCAACATGAAAAAACAGTTTGAAATCAAAGTTATTAAGTGAAAAACTGCAAAGAGTTTCAAGTATTTATTTATTTTTTTAATCTATATACCTTATTTTTGATGGAAAACACAAGAGCAACTGCCTTCTAGCTGTGTCCAGGCTACAAGGGGCTTTAACGTGATGTTAATGTGATGTTTCTTGAGGTTTCAATGTAAAGAAGACACCCTTACATGCAGAATGAGTTACTTTGTTTAGGGTATTTAAACACTTCTTTGCTTGAGATTTTATTTGCAGTCTACAGATGGAAATAAATGGACAATCCAGTTGTGTGTGTGCTGCATACTGATGACATTTACATTCGTTTTAAATGTCTGAAGCAGCAGATTAAATGAAATACCTAAATATACTGTTGTAGTTTATCTTCACATCGTCCTCGCAGGAATAAGGTGGATAGGATAACTAGAAATGGAAACTGATGTACAAGAACTTTTTCACCTTCGTGGCTTGGTGTAGCTTAAGAAAAGTAAAATCCAGCTAAATATCAGTGACAAGGAAACATTACCCTGGGGTAACTGAAAATAATTCTGAAGTAATAAAGGATATGATAAAGTTAAGAAAGTGGTTAGTTTCTTTTTTTAGTTTCAGAGAGTTATTTTAATCCATTTTTTTTAAATTTAAGGGTTTCATTAGCTTTCTGGATACAAAATAACTGTCTATGTGTTTTTTTCCATATTTCAGAGATGTAGTGCTGTGATTTTTTTCAATATTTTACTATTTTACTAATAATTACTCCGGGAACTTCTTGATTTTCCAAAAAAAACTCTTGCTTATGTCCATGTAATTCGCTGTTGTATGTTATATGAACACTTTGATTAGGGTTTCATTGTGAGCCTGCAGGAGAAAAATCTCATTTTTTCCCTTGTGCTCTTTTTCTCTTTCTTCCATTTCTTTGTCAAATTTCTCTCGTTATAAAAGATGAGGTAATGCGAAAAGCTGTGAAGCGAGCCAGGACGCGTGGAGCCCAAACTTTGCAAGCCCAGGACCCCAATATAATGCAGGGCTCAGGAAAATGGAAATCAGTTTGCATTATGCCTGGACGTAAACCGGGTCGAAGAACCCGACCTCCTTTAGAGATTAAGCAGCGTAAAGAGAGACACAACCTCAAGGAGAGAGACCGCAGGTAGGGCTGCTGTTTAATGCAGAGGTATTCGGTCCTATACAAAAAAAAAAGCCAACAAAAAGCCAAATATTATGTTGTGAGCTACACTTAGTCATTTGGATCAGTTTCTGAACTTTTCAGAACAAATTTCAGGACTAAGACACTGTACTGATTTTCACAGGAGGAGAATTCGGCTGTGTTGCGACGAGCTGAACATGTTGGTGCCGTTCTGCTACGCTGAGACTGACAAAGCTACGACTCTTCAGTGGACAACCGCTTATCTCAAATATATCAGAGAGGTCTACGGAGACTCCCTAAAACAGGTCCACGGTCTACATTATAGCAAATCAGTTCCTTATTCAGCTCCTCGTCTTATACGAATGATTTCACAAACCACTACGCATAGTGTGGTTATGTTACACTATAGTACATACAGTATATACAATATATACACACTCACAGTATTGTATTATTCATGCAGTTATCCAATCAGCAAATCATGTGGCATCAGCACAGTGTGTAAAATTATGCAGATACAGGTCAAGAGCTTCAGTTAAAGTTCACATCAAACATCAGAATGAAGAAAAAAGTGGGATTGAATTGGAAAAAGATCGTAAGGTAACTGTCCATCCTGTGTCCACTGTACTGTAGCTTCAGATTCCTGTGCTTGGTTTGACAGGAGCATATCCAGTTGTGGTCTTCTGCTGTTGTAGCTCATCCAGCTTAAGATTTGATGTGTTCTGAGATGCTTTTCTGCTCACCACGTCTGTAAAGAGTGGTTATTTGAGATACTGTATCCTGGAGCCAGTCTGGTCATTCTCCTTTGACCTCTCTTATCAACATGGTGTTTCAGATCTGCAGAAATGCTGCAGATTTCTTTCTTTCTTTTTCTTTCTTTCTTTTTTTCTTTCTTTCTTTCTGATGTTTGATGTGAACATTACTGAAGACACGTGATTGGCTGATGGGATAATTGCAGGTACAGGTGTTCCTAATAAAGTGGATGTTCAGTGTTTAGACAGTCAAGTATTTTAATATATTTTTACACATATTTTGATGGATTTAAAGTTTTTTGATGTGCTCTTCTGCTTCAGGGCTTTCAAAACACGTTCTGCGGGAAAACCGGCGTTCGGATCAAGCCAAGCTGCGCTAATGATGCCGCCGAGTGTGAAAACTCAGCATCAAAGGAGTGACTTATCTCCGTACAGCCATATAGCTATAGTCAGCGCTTGCATTAGAACAAATTTTCCATTAGTCCTGGCTGTAATCCTCTTCATCTGGCTTTAATTAATACTTACACTTACATTTTTATTTATGTATTTATTTATGTATTTATTTATTGATGATACACTCTTTGATTTATTGCTTAATTTATTTTTTATATAAGAAGATAATTGCCTACATTACAGAGTCTACATTGAAAGGAAAAAAAAAAAGTAGGAGAAATGAAAACCTTTGCTCTTCTAATGTACATTTCATATTTTCCTGATCAAACATTTGTATTTTATATTCTTATATTCATGCTGTCACATATATAGTTTAGTTTAGCCCATAACTTCCTCATAACTTTGGTTGTATCTTTCTTCTCAGCTACAGATTAGATCAGGTTCTACCTACAGTCGTTTTTATAAAACCTGACAATTGTGCGTGTTTATAGCAAACCTTTATAAGCTCCTGTGCAAATATCAAACCATAGATGGCGTCGTTTTTCCGTAAAACAATTCCGCAGCACAATTTAAGTTGGAAGCTTTGTCATATAGTTAAGTTTTTCTAAAAATTATAATTTGTTTATTTGTTTATTATTAAGGTTTTAATGAAGATTCCTGTTTGCAGGAATTAAACCAGCAGCTTGTATTTCAGTGCAAATATTTATAAATACACATTATTACAAAAGAAAAAAAACACTTCACTGTACTGTAACTTCTTTTGTTTGAATAAATGGTTATGTATTATGCATTTCTTTTTTTTTTCTCTCCACGTGAATGCTAATAGACTTAGACGTCTAAGAGAAGAGTGATGTTTTTACTGAAAAGTGGCTTTATTCAGTATTTATTTCTTACAACACGATGCTGTAGAGTCTCACTGTACATACAACAGTCACCCACACATAATAAATAGTATTTAAAGTCATGGATATTTAATAGTTTACAGCACCAGTACATAGTGGGATGTGTTGGAAATTTCAGACAAGTGAAAACTCCTGCAGATTTTAATCGTACAGTAACAGTTCGTCAAGCATCTGATGTTGCTTGATGCTTTCAGGGTTGGTTTTATTTTATGTCAAATTGGGATTTGTTTTCAAACATAAATTTTTTTAAATGAAAAAAAAAAAAATAGCTGAAACAATACAAAAAGATTGACAATTGGCTTAAAAAAACATACTGAAACCTTGGAAAAGACTATTTGTGCAGTAATATACAAAATTATTCAACATACTGAGGGATGCTCCGGTATCAGAGCTGATGCGTTCTCGTTTTCTCGGACAGATTTTGAAGATAAATTTGTTCTTTCCAGTCCAAAAGAACCACGATGTACAAAGCTTCTCTCTTTTCTGTGTGTTTTTTTTTTCATTACAGTCAAGAAAGTCACCAGTTGTTGCTTTACAGGATTCTGTACATAGAGATTTTATGCTAACAGACACTGTGGAAAAGAGTAACTTTTTTTTTTTTTTTTTAAATGCACACATGTACATATCTGACCAGTTTTCACCATTTCAGTAATTTTGTTTTTTTCTTTTTTTACACATCTACACAAATTGGTACTTCAAACTCTTGCTTTTTTAGATTTCTTTGGTCAAGTCTCGGCTTGAAGTCTCTCATCTCGCTTGTTCCTGTTCATCCTATTCAACATTTGCAGTTCTTTAAAACACTCCAAAGATGCTCCTTCATTTTTGATTTCTCACCCCTCCCCCAAATCTTTTTATTTAAATATCTTGCTTGTTCTTGCTTCCTTGGGGTGCAGGTGTGTTTTTAAAAGACGAAGGGGTCGATGTTTAATGGTTTTTAGGGTTGGATGATTTCCCATGAGGCGCTGCGCCCTGGCAGGCTGTTGTGTCGCAGATTCCTGGAGGTCCTTGATGCCCCGTTCTGCCCGCCCTGCCCGGTTCTCCGGGCTCACCTGGATCTCCAGGTGCGCCATCACGTCCATCTTTAACGATGCCGTGTACTCCTTGGAGACCTGTAAGGCAGAGAGAGGGTGAGTATTTTTTCTGAAGAAAGAAAACACATTAATGATGTACTGTATGTGTGATAGCAAAGTGGTGATCAGAATGGTTAAAACTTCTACTTTCACTAATTCAGCTGTTAAATATGATATGAGATTGGATTGTCAGACCCAGGTATCTGATGATAATATTCTATACACAGTTCTGTGATCCATTATTTAATCAAGTTACATGGCTTTGTAGAGTAATTTTTTAATTTGTTTTTAACATCCAAATTTTGTAGTTCCATTTTTATATTGTCTTGTGGAGAGCTAACTCTGGGGTAATTTCAAGGGAAGAAGGAAAGAATGGAAGTGGCTACAGGGTGATTGTGAGAAAGAAATAAAAAGGAAGGTAAAAAAAAGAAAGAAAGGCAAAGAGTTATAAAGAATAAAGAAGGCATAAAGTAAGACAGAAAGAAGACATGTAGGAAAGAAGGCATGAAGGCAAGACAGAAAGAAGGCAAGAAAGAACAAGAAAGAAAGAAGGCACAAAGATGACAAAAAAATCAAAGCAAAAAGAAGGGAGTGAAAGCAATTCAGAAAGAAAGAAAGAAAGAAAGAATGAATCAGAAGACATGAAGGAAAGAAAGAAAAGAAATGAAGGTAAGACAGAAAGAAGGCCAAGAAAGAAAAGACATGAAAGCAAGACAGAAGAAATCAAGACAGAAAGAAGAAAAGACAACGAAAGAAAGAAACAAGGCAAGAATGAAAGAACATGTCTTCTGTGATTCAGCTGGTTTTAAAGGAGAATGTAATTTTGTTAAAGCACTTGTAGTAAATATGCCATTGCAAAACTAAAAGTTGTGATGGTGAAGGTTAGGAGGAGCAACAGGGTTAACACTAACATCTAAGTACAACTTGATTTATTAGAAAGACAGCTAAATATTTGCTTAACAGTCAGTATGGATTATAAGCCTAACTTACTAACATTTGAGCATTTCCTCCTGGTCTGGAAAGACAAATTGTTTGGAAATTATTGTGTTTAATGTTGACACAATATCAGTCCTACCTGGTTCTCCTTGGTCTCCAACTGGCCCGTCAATGGCTTTTCCAACAGGTCCCTTATCACCCTGTTCACCAGAATCACCTACAAGAATTTGATCATAACATGAACAGTGTCTCCTCAGTTCTGTAAATCTCTTAAAATTGGATTTTTTTAAAAGGGACTTTGTGCATTTCTGTCAATACAGAATACATGAAATAAACGAATAAACCCTCTTCTTTCTCCTCACCTCTAGGACCAGGATCTCCAAGATCTCCTGGAAGTCCTCTGTATCCTGGGGGACCACGAGCTCCAGGAAGTCCCATCGCTCCTGGTTCTCCTTGTTTTCCAGGAGATCCAGCCGGACCCGGTCGACCCACAGCTCCCGGAGATAACGGTCTCCTCAGGTGAGCAGCCAGCTGGGCAATCTGGTCTGAGATGGCAGGTTTGACAGTGTTACTAGCATATTAGCTAGCTCACACTATTCCTAAAGTTAGTTATTCCTAGTGGACACTATTGCATACTATCTTACGTTTTAGGTTTCAATCGAGTAGAACATGCTAAAGCTAGCCTTCGAGATTTTAATCAACATGCTAGTCAATGGTATTAGCGAGTATCGTATATAATTTCCATCTCACCGTCGATCATTGCGCCACACAGTTCTCTGATATGTTGCTCGCTCGCCAGATTTCCCTAAAAGAAACACCATTAAAAGAAATATTCCCAATAAAACTTCTACACCATTGCAGGCTACGTTAAGAATCGTTAATGCAGATCTACATTAAAAGTGTCACTATGTAATAAAAAAAAAAAATTGAGCTTGATTAGCTACTTACAGGAACACCAGTCTTTCCAGCGACACCAGGAGGGCCTGGTTCTCCATGGAAGCCCATCAAACCAGGTTTTCCAGGTAGCCCTCTTGCTCCGGTCTCCCCCTGTGGCCCTGTTATTCCTTTAGGACCCAGCTCGCCACGC